>NW_019213477.1:77783-223074 GCF_002532875.2 Varroa jacobsoni
AGTATATTTCTTTCAGTACAGGTCGGCCACACTTGTTCCGTGGTATGTCCTTATCCCGCGCCCGTTATCGTTTATCACCTAAGAATTTTACGTTGCTGCCCAGACTTGTCTGTGATTTCTTCGTGCACTACTTAGTCGATTAGCAAGCAGCACAGGTACCGATTGAAGGTGCCCTGTACGAGCTCGTGACAATAGGTCTACGTACCCAGAACAAACCGGTGGTTTAATAAGCAGCCTTCCACGCTATTGAAGGTGCATTGTACGAATCCACGGACACAGGCCCAAGTACCCATACTTACTAACGGTCCAAAATACACCTTGTTGTCGTGGTAATGTCCGTAGAGAAAACGGCTGTTCCAGTGGGGTGGGTATACGCGGATTCCTGGCCAATGGAGTAGAGAGGGACGCACTTTATTGGCTATTCCCCGCAAGTCGGTATACGCACAGCCGCATATGAACTGACATGATCTAGCCCACCCAACCCCATCTGTCCATAGACTAACACGCAGTCAGTCCGCGTACGGTTCTGCTAACGTTTGGGGCCTCGATAAGGTTGGCAACGCCAAAACCTAGCCTTTGGCGTACTTCGGTAGAATTGATTACGACTCACTCCCTTGTACGAATCCGACATAATACGCTTGGGTTGATAGACCTATTGACCCCTTATTCTTCCCGCAAGACAGTATTACAGTCGCCAACTTACGACTAGTTCATTGATCGACCGTGATCGATGCACTGGCGATGATATGATTAGCCGCAGGGATACAAATTTGCGAGTGTGCAGCACGGCTCTCTGGCTTCAGACGTAACACATCCAAGGCTTGTTCATTTGCCAGCACTCCTATGCACTGAACATCTTGCATTGATATGCTTTATCCCAGAACAGAAGATCTGTACTGCCTCTTTATTGGGTGCGATTCTGGAAGCGGGTGTCACGCTTACACGGCATATAAGTCTGGACCACTCGCAATTACTCACTACGCGGGGACCGATTCCAGGCGCTGTGGTCCGAAAAAGAAAGACGATTTACCGGTTCTTCGGACGTTTGCTCCGAACACGCAACCTGAGCTTGATATTCAGCTCGTTCAGTGAGCTGCTAGTGCTCTACAGCTCATCGCTTGAGCCTCTTCCCGTCGAACAGCAGCACCGAGGGCAACTTGCAATAACTCAGTTGTGCGAGCAACTTCGCCGACATCGCCGTCCACCCATAAAATAAAGCAGACTGGTCTAACTTTTTCCGGCGAAAACCAAGGCTTCACAGTCATTCATTGTATTCTTACATTGAGTTGTAAATATGTATTGCTTCATAAATTGGTATCGTATTTATTTCTCTAACACTCTCATCGTTCACAGTTAAGATCGCCTAGAGAAAAAGATCCAATCGTATCTTCATATAGATTGAAGCTGACAAACGATTTAGATTGTACCAAAATTATGACGACATTTTACTTCTGAAGAGCATTTACGGTTAAGTTTTTAACAAACGTATTTGAGAGATCTTTCCAAAACTCCTGAGATGTCATTATATTTATATAATTTGCAGTTGGCAGTAATTATATCCGTTGGACGGCGTGCTAGCAGAGTTGTCACATGAAAATTGCTGGACGCTATTGACTATACGAATTCAATAGATCAATTGTACAATTTATCCATAAAATATGTCGCTACAAGGCGATCTGAATGCCGGATAAACATGTACAATTATAATTGATAAATATCGTACTGAGTTAGAGTTACCGACTACGTCTGTGGTTTTAACGATAGTCAGCAAATAGTATGGGCTATCTTACAGCAAGCATCCTGTACAATCGCAACAAAATACAGATCATTTTTATGTGTGCACAGCCTCGTAACTGCACGAGGTCAAAAATATTTAAAATTTCGCAAAAAATCAGATGCCTTATATGTGTCATCGTGGTGTGTGTGTATATGTATATATATATATATATTACCCATATATAATAAAGCACGTTCAAGCTTTAACCAGATTTCTTAGGCGGCGCGTTTGTCACACTTACCAATAAAGCTCCTTTGGCTTACAGCATTTCGGTGTAAATACAATAATAACTATGGCACCATTCAGCATGGCAACCCAGAAAATCCAGAAAAGCACAAACAGAAAACATCTCAACGTTACCCAGAACGGATCATTAGCAAACTTTATCACTTCTTCTTTGCTCAAACCTACGGTTGATGCACGATTTGTGTTTCCTCTATCGATGATCATTTTCGAGTCTACCGGCGTAAACTTCGCCTCTTGCATTTTTTCCGTTTAAAATCGACTTTTATTCTTTTGACCGTCGCGTCCTTGGTCCCCTCAAGATCAACTTCTTCCGCTTCTTTTTGCAAGGTCACTGGATCCTATTCGTCCTTAGTCAGTCAATTACCAATATTTGTGGAATCCTCGAACATGTCTCACGTGAGGTACAACGGCAGAGCAAAAGATCGTGTTTGGATTTTTTACGTTTCTGTTGCTACTGGGTCGCGACAGCGGTACGTTAGCACTCACTACTGCGGTGTTCCTACTACAAATGACTATCCATGATCGTTGAGCACGCGTGTGCGCGCGGCCAATTTGGTCGAGGTCGCGAATCGAAGAGAAAAAGGATAAATGCCGGCGCAGGCACCAACAACAGCAGCACGATCTCATGCGTGGGTGAGTCCAATTGAGATGTCCGTCGAGTGCTAAAAGAACGCTATGCGAAGCATAACAGCATGACGGTACGAATGTACCAGTAGAGAGGCTAATTCAGTAAAAGCTGATGCAGATAGATAGGAGATCTATGTTGTGTGTGCGTGCAAAAAGATGAAGAACGCATAAGAGCTTCTTGAAGATATTTTTTACTGCTTAAGAAGAAGACACCGCGCTCGTTGACCTACATAAGAAGACGTTATCGAGCTACAATCTTCAAATCCATTTCTTTATACTAACAATAGACAAGTGAGCAAACTGCTTATCTATTGTTAGGATTTGAACTATCGCCCATCCGCCAATGGGTCCTTGGTTATCCTGTGAAGTTTAACATGTCGAGACTTTAAGCATGACGTGTTCATCCAATATGCGATAGTCCTAGTCATATTTTGAATAATACTAGGAGAAAAAACTTCCGATTTGTAATCTAGCGATACGTCCTTAAATAAGAATTGCGTATTTCGAAATAGCAGACTAAAATTGCAGTGTTTGCTATAAAAAAAAAAAAAAAAAAAAAACGCTTTTTTAATACTTTCGCAATAAAAAAGACGCTCAGTGTTTACTTCGTCGAGTGTTCATTTTGTCGCTGGTCTCTTTTGTATATCAGTAACATATGCAGGGTTTGAAACTAATTTACGTCTTCTCATTCTTCCTATATGGCATGAAAATTGTAGACTTTCTTCTATTAGTCGCTGATCTCTTAAAAATAAATGTATCTGGTCTTGACCTATGTTATTTCTGTAAATTTAAATGAATTTTTATTAATAAATCACTAGCCACTACCTTAATTTGATACCTAATACCCGGCTCACATGGGCGAATATGAGTACTATGGGATTAAAGCGCTAAATTCTGCCACACCAAACCCCCGGATGTAGACCTAGTGCTAGATTAAACGAAGTCAAAAATGGGAATTTGAATAGATCCGTTTCGATATATATATATAGGAGTCAGTCGACGATTCTCTTTTGCGACTCTCTTTATAATATATACGTTATTATTGCGTTATTAATAAGTTGATTCACAATTGGTCTAGTCTAGGATATTTTCAGAAACGAATACTTGCTATATCTAGTTACAATACAAGGACGGAGACAGGTAAAAGGATCAAGTAGTTTTCTTTCATGGCATATTAATTCCAAAAGTAGATGACGCGAAATAACTTAGAATGAAACTGAAAAAGATTAAGTTAGATATATATTACAGAAACTTATTACACTGTCTGTCATTGCGAAATTTCCACTAAGTAATGTTTAAAAACTGTGTACTATCTACATCACGTCCGTTTAACAATGAACAAAAAATTATTTAAAAAAAAAAATAGAAACGATAAGAAGTTAATGCTACACGAAATGACTGATTTGCTAGCGTGTGCTGGTATATGTAAAAAAAAAAAAAAAAAAAAAAAAAAAAAGCAGAATATGCTATTTGATCTTTCGTTTTAATAGTTTCGGACCTTGTTTTTTCCTGCGAAATATTTGAAAGAATTTTTTCTTGAAAAGCGAACGTTCTTTAGCTCAGAACAGAAATCGTCTCGGCTGTTCTTTTTCCACATGTGGTCAACCTCTGCTTGACGAGTATTCGAAACGTTTCAGAAAATTATAGACTAAAACGTTTGAAGAATTTCCATACCCTGTCATTAAGAAACTAGGATTTTATGAAGATCTACCTATACCGAGTACCTTTCTATATATGGTTATATAATTAGTGTTAATAATTGGCTCGAAAACTTATCCCATCAAAACAAGACCAAAGCTTTGAACTGTTGTAATATGTAAACGTTTGAAAGACAATATTTTTTGAAACGCTGTAGCACGATGCCAACGTACCTGGGCTCGTATTAAATTAAATAGCTAAAGATACAACGCCATGTTTCTATATCTATGGATTAGACTCATCTGTACGAAGGGAATCAATATTTCTCCTCACTGCCTTGAGACTATTGATATGATTTCAAAATTAAATCAGCTCCAAAAAATCACTGTCTTGTTGAAGTAGTTTGCCTTGGGATTGCATTATCTTTTTATTAAAGTAAGATATTTTATTCATTATGATAAAGTGTTGTATTAGCACACGTTGCTACCAAACCGTATTTAGTAGTAGGCAAGCGTTCGTTCGACTTACATCGTTTCATTAGATAAACTGGCAATGAATTTATCTAGAATTCAAGATGAGCGATCAGTCAGTGCCAGTCCGATGTTAAACGTTGTTCATACTGATATACGTTTAGGCCTACTCGTCTTTTTGGCCTGGTAAAAATATTTTTCTGATTTTTTACATAGCAACATGCTATAGTAGGCTGATTTTGCGTCAAATATTTTTACTTAACCAACTGATGTAGAAGAAATAGTGTACTATTTATCTAAATGCCCATTTTAGATTTAGCTGAAATTTTCCAAATTTTTACTCGAGGTTTGTTTATTACTATTCGGTATACGAAACGATTCGTGTATGGAACAGTATAATACACAGTATCGATCTTATAACCTTATGAAACATTGACATTGGACCAACCGAGGCTTGATAACTTCGATTTTTACGTTTCTTAACAAAGATACGTACAAAATCACTTTATTATCATATTATTATTATTAATCATATTAAAGCGTCGTCGTTAGACGTTACACGATAGGTGTTACAACGATAACACTTAGTGCGCAAAGTTGACTACAGTGGCGCAGTTGGGAAATGTCCATATCGCTACCTAATGAATACGATAAAATAGCTGTATAAGTTTTTTTTTTTTTTTTTTTTTTTTTTATTATAGTTGGAAGTTGCTAATGTACAACAATGGCAATTTTGCGCTCTCAAACTATGTATGCATGACTGGCTTTTCATTTAATGCCTGTAAAAGTATACGTATATGATGTGAAAGTATATGGCTGAGCGGATGGCTTGTGATGTTTAGCGACAAGGTCCAATCTATTTGTATCAGTGGGCAAACAATCTTTCTTTAAAATTGTCCATCAGACTGCAAAACGTGATCACGGAATTGAACGTCGTTAGGCCCACCAACTATGTCGCCGTCGTCGTTTAGTGAATAGCGTATTTCCGTCCGAGATTGGAATCCGAGCGTAGCGACAATTCGTTCTGTGCTGGCAGCCAGCCGTGTGGTAACGATCTCATAGCGCTGGAGAGAGGTAAAGCATTTTATTAAAGTTTGCCAGATGATCCTGGCTCGTCGCGAGCGTCGTTTTCGCTCAGATCCCGAATCGATTTTTGGAATAATCTGCCTTGCGGGGCTAAAACTTCGTTATTAACTTTCACAACTTTGTATAAGGTTCATAATTTGAGAAAAAAAAAATTGCTAACATATATTTAATTTTTTCTATAATGTGGAACGTTTTAGGTTCATGTCGCGGTCTAGCGCTCTGGCCAGTAGGTGCGCGTTTCTTCAAATAAATCAAGTGTCCGCTTTGTGGTTCATGACAGGAAAGATAGACTAATCTTGACTGATATGACTCAGCTGGAGGATATCTTTATCGGTGGATGGACTTTATCCTATTGGTTTGACGAAGACGCACTTACTGTCTAAGAGGTCGGTAGAATAAAGATCTAGAGGCCCGAGTACAACCTACAACCCACATTGGATGGGCTTTATCCTAAACAGCTAGAAACTAAATAAAGTAAAACACTTGTGGGACTATGTATTACTTAAGCTTTATTTTTTTTTTGACCACATGTCCAGATCTAAAACGGCCTAGTATGCTAAGCTACTAGACTAGTATACGCCCTTTATAAAAGACATGACGAATTAGATCAGCATGGCATCCTAGTTGATAGATGATATGCTCCCATGTTGTCTCCTTAATGAGGACCAGGTTTGCCTCTTTGCCTATTTCTAATGAACCATACCTGAAACAAAGAAATTGAACGTGTTTATTTCCCATTGCCTGTTTAAATGTGTACAATCTACATGGCTGTAAAATAGGATATTTCGAATAAATTATTTATCTTTACAGGTGTACCACGATGACGCAGGTATGACTATATTCTTGTGTCATATCTACGACATATCATTTATAGACATCAACAATATCTATTATCTTCCTTATCGTTCGAGTCAAAACTTTGTACCTCAAACAACTTGTACCTCATTTTTTTTTATATTTCTATTTGATAACAAGCTAGTTTCTAGTTCATCGCGCTTTATCTCTGATACAGCCTGTTCATGTCATAACAAATAAATATGTTCGTAATCTACATATAATAAATTCGCACGATGGCCATATTGTTGTTAAACAAGGATGTATCAAGTCTCGATTCTCTTAAGAATTTTTTGACCTCTGAAAGTTCGTCTGCAATCGTAATACTGTCAAGTAATTAGTTCAAAAGTTGAATAAGCTGGTAAGAATAATTAGTTTATTTTTTAGTAATCTATGCCACTTTTCCTAGAAATTTTATATATAGTGCCGCGTCTCCAATGGACTCAAAGAGTTTGTAGGTAGGTCTGATAATCATATTCGGCCACTGCGATTTGTGATTTTTCATTTTCATTGCCGAAATTTCCTCACCTGAATCAACTACTCCGCTCATTTGTGCATTAAGATATTCTTTGACAAAGCGGAGGATAACATAGACCCCTGAGACATACATGCAACGCAATAGATTCCAGCATTCGAATAAGAGACTTTTTCTTTTTTGAAAACGCGGCTCGGGCGCCGTTTTTACAGAGTTGAGATCTTTCGAGCTGACGTTTTTAGTCCTATACACGCACAAGTCCTATAAAAGTGTTTCCGTAAATGTTTTTCTCACTCACATGTTGCAGGAAATTTAAAGTAGTTCCTTATATTTAATGGTAATGTAGTCAAAACTCCTGCATCATATGGGAGATGATTTTTCTTTTAAAACTAGTTTGGTCGTTGCTACCTGTGGGATCTTCCGATAGAGTACGCTGCGTTGAGGGTCGCCGCAACAAAGGCTTCTGTTAAACTCATTTTACACTGGACGCACGCCAAATGCATTACAGTAGGCTGCGTGCAAAGAAAAAAAAAAAATAAAAGTTATTAGAAATATACTAGGGAAAACGTTTATTTACTCAAGAATAGAAAAGTTTATAAGCAAATCTGTACTGTGAAATAGGCTTCTAGAAAGAAACTATTTGCTCTTAAGTATCAGACAGCCATTTTTGTGATACACGTAAACGTATAATTGTGCGCAAAAGTTATTGTTAGCTGAAATTAGCCGTATAATAGGGTGAAAATAACAAACTACTACCATGGCGTAACAGAAAGCATTTGGGTTAAAATCAGACCCAAGAGCCACGATTACCCCTCCCTCAATCATATCTCGCAGTGGTGGTGGAGAGATGCGAAGAACGTGCGCGGTCGTAGGTAAAATGACGCCAGCTGCATGAGTGATCGCCATTTGCTTAATGCCTTCGTCTGAGATGCATTCCAGATGAGACATTGCTCGTGCCCCTAAAGAACAGCCCATCTGCGACCATATAGATGATCACGACGAACGACGATGCAGATTGTAAGTTTAACTGTTTAGTAGGCAATTCGTACGATAGAAACCCTTAAGAACTCACGCATTTTTACACCATGAGTCACCTTGAGGAATCGTATTAGTGCTATAAGGAAATATCAGATTTAATATTCTATTTCTAACGATTACACTTCGTAAAGCGTCTTCACTAGATCGTCGAGTCCATACTCGAATAAAAACGCAAAGTAAAGAAGTCACTGGTAAATCATTACTGAAACTGGGTGAGATCCATACTTCAACGCCGTTGATGCATGACAGTTCTTCTGCATGGAAGTTTAGTCGGTAGCCAAGCTTCTTAGCGCTTTCTAATATAACCCGTGATGATTCCGTTTCGAATACGTTCTTCTCACAGAAGACGTCCACATTATCAAAGGCCACTAAAATTTGATATCGACCGTAACAGAGTTATTTTTGCATTATTAATTATGCCAAAGGAAAAACTAGCACTGAAAAAAGCGAACAGCTTGACAAGCTATAAGAATACCTTATTATCAAACTATTTAATAAATGTACTTTTGTGCGTTGTTTCCAAAAAAAACTTCGATTAATTTAAGAGATCATCACTACATAGTAACAGCGATGGATACGCCAGTATACTTAATACGTTCTTCAGTACGCATAAGTTAAATACACAGATATTCATCAGTAGATTATTAACTTTCTAATCAAACATATTGCACTCGCTCGTCGGATTCAAAGGCATAAATATCATTAATAAGCAAAAAAAAAAAGAAAACTAAAGACGTTATGTTGTTGTAGTATGCCTGATATCAATACAAACACAGTGGAAACAAAATAAATAGGGCACAGTTCTCTTTTCGAATATACAAATGGGGGTAAGTTCATGTTTTAGATGTACTGCCTCGGCAGTCCCTCTGAAGATCTTGAGCAGGTGGTGCAAATTGCGTATTTCTGTACACGCCGGTAATAGCTGATCGATACCTTCTAAATTTTCGTGTTTTATTTCCATTATGTGTCCATTCAAACCTTGTTGATTTAGCTGCAGAAGGTCCTCCGTCGCAATCTTGTGTGCAAATAGATCCGAAGTTCCATTAAAGTCTCTGAAATTGTATAAAAAAAAACTCGACAAAAATCGAGTTGGATTTTTTTATATAAAGGATTAAGTTGGATAAATAATGATAATATAGATTATTCAAGTATCTAGCCACTGTTTGGGCTAGTTAGTTACAATTTAAAAATAGAATAATGTATACCTATGAACCTATAAAGTAATTTAAAGTCTTAAGCATTATATATTTTTAGATGTTTACTGTCACCATTGATTACACTAGTTCTTAAGCACTATATGCAGATAGTGCAAGGTCTACTTGCCTATGGCGATAATCATCTGAAACGATACCTTCGAGGATATTTCGACAATAACCGACATGTCCTATCTACTCTCTAGCGTAGCAGTTCCATAAACGCACACTTCAATGTAATAAGGACAACATACCTGGGTACAGCATGGGCTCCTAGGTACGTGAGCGACATATCGATGATGTCGTCCTGGTTGCGAACTTCATTCAGTATACGGAGTAGCCGCAATTCATCCTCCAGCCATAGACCATAGCTGTGAATCGGGTGATACACAGGGACAGCACGAATGCTCTATGAAGAATTATCTAATTGAAGCTTCTAATGTGTCTGAAAGGTTATCTAATCTCACTTTACTAACGCACAGAAACAGGTTAGGGCGTGCGCAAATATCAACTGAGATCCGGCCTTGACCAAATCTTGATGCTGATCTTCTCTCTTGATCATATTATATTGAACCGTATCTGCTGGATACATTAACTCTCTCTCGATCGAAGGTTATCCTGCGGATCAGGGTGATTTATCCATAGTATTTAGTAGATAGTGTCTACTCACCGCAATGATACGAATTTATTACTTTAACCAATTTTACTTCTCTGAAGTAATATTCGGAAATTGCAAATAATTATTATAGCGAATATACATCTAATATAGACGTTGTATGTTAATTAAGCACCTTAAAATTAACACATAGGAACCTCTTACAGGCTTGAATAAGGTACATGATTCAAAACTAAGCACAAATCTAGTGCGTCAGAGTAAAAAAATAGTAAGGCTTTTCATGTATTCATTCAAACTTTATGCGGATCTATCATTTGCTTGAGTGTCTTTTTGGGGAAACTCTATATTTAGCGACGAAGGAGAATATCTCTTGGTAATCTTCCTATGAGGTTCTTCTGATCATATTTTATCCCTTATAATGTTTCGATTAAGGTTTTGCAGGCGTATTGATACGTTGATTCAATATGGTGAGTGGAAAATGTTAAAGACTAACGTAATAGAATGGGGGAACCGGTATCTATTCAATATGTAGGAGCGTACCCTGTCTTGCATTCAGCTGCCGTTGTCCCAGAACGAGCCATGAGACGTAGTCTATCTGTTAAAAGCTGTTTCAGCTTGCTATCACTTTCAGCCCTTGTACATTCAACGGTGTAATGAATTCCACCCTTATTTTGATGAATTTCCATATAAGAAGCACCACTCAGCTTCAGAGCGAATTCATGAACTCGATCGCCGCTCCAAATCGGATGAGTGTGGCCGTCAACGAATCCTGAAAATTTGCCGTAAAGATAGCTTACGCGACCATGCATGGCTACAAGCTGCCCGCTACCCTACTACAGTCCATCCACTTATTACAGGATATGTGTAATTGAAAAAGGAGCACCTTATTACGCACCTGGCATTAGAGCACCCTTCTCTGCATCTATTACCGTTTCGAACTCGGAAGCCTTGTATTTATTGGTTAACTCTTCGGTAGAGCCTATATCGAGTATGTTACCATCTCTGAAAGTGAATCGTACAATCCTATTACGACAAACATAAAAGTTTCATTATTTTTACAATATGCTTGATTTCCAGCCTTCCACAGTTCTAAAAAAAAGTGAACTATAATTATCATCCTCATAAAAGCACCTTTATTTCAACCGTTCAAACTACATATTGGTATAACCTAAACATTGGAGTCCGAATTTCTATCGTCTATAAATTAAGGTGGCACTAGACTTGTTACTTCGAGGCACCTGCTTTGCAATGATGGCACTGCATAGACTGAGCTCCGTCGCCACAGCTAACAGCCATCACATATAAAAAAAAAAAAAAAATCCAAATCGCTGCTGGCATTTTCAAAAATTCACAAATCACCTCTATGGGCCTTTCAATCAATAAAATATTGAAAAATTAATCGTGACGCAATTATAAATTGAAGGTGTCTGTCACGTTTTCTTGTTCAGCTGACTTTAACAACAGTGACGTCTACTGAGTCGAATAGATTATGCTATATTTTATGTCCTTGTGTGCTTGGTGATTTATTAGCATATGCACATAAGCACGCGTGGGCTGACTGCAGTGTTACATGTACGTGCACAAAATGAATTAATAATGTACTAAAAATTGCCGTGTTTCATACTTCAACCGTATCGATTGTCCAAAAGACAAATAAAGACAAAGACTAGGAATTCAAATTCGATCTCCCCATCGAATGTGCCTTGTACCTATAACGTTTGAATTATCATGACCCCTGAAATTATAAAGTAATTAAATTACTGTGTTTCAACCATTTTAGTATTCTGCTAATGAAACTGTAGAGTCATATACTTACGCATCGGTCGCCAGAGCGAGCGAGTCCCCTTTATGTTTAGGCCTAAGCACACACATTGTGGACATATCGGTTCCCGCTAAGTACAATTGACCGTCATTGACCACCTGAACGAGCTCCGCGCAGTTAAAAACTAACAGACGCTTGAGCCTATTTCCTGACGACGAGGACATTACTACCTGTAAAGTGACATACTATGTTAAACAGCATGTATCTGTCTTGATAAACATGATTCCGGAAAATGAGTG
This sequence comes from Varroa jacobsoni, assembly GCF_002532875.2. Classification (NCBI taxonomy): domain Eukaryota; kingdom Metazoa; phylum Arthropoda; class Arachnida; order Mesostigmata; family Varroidae; genus Varroa; species Varroa jacobsoni. The sequence goes on from NW_019213477.1 coordinate 89,845, forward strand.
ATTTTTAATGTAAAACTTGATGAGTTAGTGATTTTAGGTAAAACGTACAGCTGTATAGATAAATATATATATATATATATATATATATATATATATATATATTTAGCGAGGTATGAGCTTTAGATAGTAAGGGGACATTTCTCAGGCAGAGATGTCTTCCCCAATCCCATCAGCATTGTTTGTCGCAAACTCAGGAGATCAAGTTCATGTGGCTTCAAACTGCTGGACAAGGAGACAGACAGGAGCACTACGATTAATCCAATTACTGTTCTAAAGATAGGGCTGGTCTGTTTACCGATAGTTTGAAAACAAACGGAGCATAGCCTAGAAAGTGAGCGAAAGTACCAGACCATTCGACCATAAATGATTCGGCACATGCACTATTGGGGAACACCTGTTGTGTCACAGTGAGGATCTAATTAGACAGATTATGAAATACTCCTTTACTCTAATATCGACTATCGGTTAGAATTAATGGATATTTTGAATACCGTTGATCGACAAGCGATTACGAGTCAGTATGGGTAATTTTACGTATTGGCCAGCGTCAGAAGCCTTTTCTATAGCACAGATTCACTTCATGCTTTACAGGATTGGCTTAATGCTTGCTAAGGCTCTTAGAGAGTTTCTATTGCTGATTTTATGCGATGAATTAGGTATTAATGATAAGCAGCATCAAAGGAGCGCTTAACGAACTGTGAGCTGTAAACAAGAAGTGGTAAGCTTATCAGACCGAAATGAATCTGATTATACCCACGATAATATCAGGAGTTACAGGGGCCAGGATGATATTTATAGCAAATGATCGTCTCTGGCAACTCGCCTATGAAGTTTACCGAATGCGCTTTATTCAAGTTTTTTTTTAAGCAGGAGACATGGAGCAGCTATAAATTACGCTAAAATTATATAATGCGATATTAAGAACTAAAGTGATCAAATCGCTGCGGAACCCATTGCTACCCATGAAACGCCCCTAGGCGAAAAGACATCTCTGACTTTACGTTTTAAAATTAATATAGATATCTATTTTAAAAGTAGGCCTCTCATGTTAACCCCTTTTTTTTCTATGATAACAACATATATCCTTAAAATATTTGCATGTTGCATCGATATAACAACTTATAACGCTTTGCTTCTAAGTCCCCGGCACTACCTCTTTCTACTTCTCATTAATAAAGAAATTTATTAGTTAGATTATAAACGGATAGAAGCTATATGACTGCGCCGAATACGTACAGCATTAAGGCCTATTTCCGTCTGTGCTAAACATATGGTCATTTAGGTGATTGCTCTGAAAGTTCCTCATACGATCAAAACAGGGCACGCTAGAGTTTGAAATTTGTATTTATATATCCTTTCGAATCAATAGCGTGTCATTGCCCAAAAACATCTTACAATAAATGTATCCTCAGTATTTCCAATGAACATTGAAGAAGTAGTCATCCTGTGCACCAATTTGCGGCCGGAGCCTTTTTTGGCTCTTGAAAAAGGTCACCTTACGGTATTCGCTCTGTCATTTTTGAGAAAATTTAAATAGAAAAGACTTTAGGCTACGACGAAATCGTAGCCGCTAGTGAGGGCTTTCGCCAAATGTCCTTTGAATAACTACGGCCATTAGTGACATGAAGCAATGTTTTGTCGTGGCTGGGTATTGTTCGGATTCAATTCATCTAGTATAGGCTGTATAAAACTCTCCAGCATGTTGTTGTCTTTAGTTATTTTTTATATTTATTTAGTATGGTAAAAAATCTTCCTCAAATCGGTTAGCTCCATAAAATCGTAGCTGGTAAAGTGGAATAAAGATTTACCCTTTTTTTTTAGACGCCCATGTATTCGAACTCTTCTCGCTACATAAGTTAGACCTGCGCAGGCCAAGCAGGGATATCTTACGATTCTTATTTCATTTCTATAACTAAGAACAAGGCAAGAACGACCTTTACAATTCACACTCAACGATAAGACTGCGTTCATTGCTGGTTATCAAAAATGTCTCGTCTCCGTCGGGGAATCGGTGCTAATAACAATGTCCATCAAATAGGAGCATCGTTCGTACATTCTTAATACGCGGTCATGTTATAGTGATTGCAAGCTTTGAAACCGAAATTGTTCCATTTCTAATGTGTCAACTGTTTCTGTCTTTTTTCCTTCCTCAGACTTTCTATATTGGAATCGACTTATTAAAGACAAATGGTGGATGCTTAGGTTTTCACATTCGGAGATTCGACAAACGAAAAGCGTATATATATATATATATATATATATATATATATGGTTATTTTTTATATTTATTTTTACTAATGTCTATTATCTGGATAGGGCACACATGACACACAACTAGTCAAGAGCTGCATCCGCTATCCCGTATTTTCGAATCACAAAATTATGTACTATATGTATACTATCTTCGAACCATAATTATCTTTGGCAACTTTTTAATATGTTCTTATTTAGATACTTTACTTCACTTAGATACTTTTTGTCATACCGTTAGATTTGCAGCTTGTGTGGATAACAGGGCATAGAGTATTTTTTAAATAGACCGCGAAGAAAAAGCCTGGCTTCTATTGCTCATTACTAGATATGGGCCAGCTGTGCAGTTCAGAGCTTCGGTACACAGGAACACTTTGGTTAAAAAGAATGACACATGCTCTATTTAACGCGCAAGTTAATTACCGACTGTCTTCCTTGATGAACAAAACGACACAAATATCGATCAGTGGACTCCGCAGTAGACACTTCTAGACGCTTCTACCTTAACGAAACATAGCACGTCATAGACGCTGTTTATTATAACCCGCTGAGAGAAAACGGTATCACTGTGTTATCTCGATATTATGCTCTCTGCTGTTTCACGCTGCCTCGAATAGGATCCAGCGAAGGTGTAACATCGTACGCGACTCCATCCGCCTCGGTCTATAAGGGCGCCTCTTTCAGCGGAATTGTCTCTGCTTAGATCAAAATACATTAAACTCGCTCTTTATCGGTTTCGTATGATTTATATGAGAATTTGGCGTATGAGGCAAGCTTACTACTAGTTCACGCACATTATCACTAGCTTCATACTTAATATCCTGCGCCCCAAATAAGAAAATATTATTTAAAAAGCACAGAAAACCTATTGTAGTAGCAATCATTTTGCATAATCTAATGGAAGCCTGAAACTTAGCGCACCGCATTATTCCGTTTGACGAGCATTCGAATAAACCCACTGAGTAAACGAAAAAAATCAAACTTTTCGCAAAAATATTAACTAGAAAAGTCTTCTCTCCAACGAGATGATTGAAAAAAACATTCATATAGAACCTCATTTATAAAGTTCCTTTTCTTAGGGTTGACAAAGAACCTCAATCTCAGTAAAAGATCAACCGCCAATCTATATCACCTAAAGGCCTTAAGATTCAAACGCGTCACAGATCATGCAAAATCAAAGTTTTCAAACCTATTGTATTAATATTGCGACACTATATACCGTAAACGGTCATTACTAGTGTTCATCTTTTTTTATGCTGATGGATTTAGTGCTTTACGCACATTATTCGGCAGTGATGATTTCACCGAGGCCCGAAACAGTATAGGACTCGACTGCGACAAGTTGGTTTAATCCCCCTACGAGGGCTACCGACGAACGCCGCAATGGCCTTCACCGGTGACTACCTAAAATCGGTGAACTTGTTTTAGTTTTTCATCGTATGTATAAAGTTTCTTTCGACACTTTTACGCAATCGTCGTGTTATAGATAATAGTTTACTCAGTTCGCTCGGTCTTCATTGTAAATATCGCATAATTTATAACCAGGTAGCACCAGGCAATGACCTGAACAGCAGTGAATTCAATTAGGAAAATCTTAAACACTTTCCTTTTTTTTTCCAGTTTTTCACTGAAATACATAATCGACTACAGTAACAGGTATATAAAGAGACATTCGACGCATGTTACAAACCACCAAATTTAATATATGTTTAAAAAAGCTACCCGTATAATACGTATGATTGAAATTAAAGATGTACATCTCAAGCAATAACTAATGCTTTGTTGTCAATACCATTGAAACGACACTGTGTATATCGTTACGGATATGCCTCTTTAACAGATAAACAATCTAAACTTGGAGCAGTCTCGGAGAAATATACTTCCTTTAGCTGTTACCAGTTGTGGTTCCAAGCGTTAGTTAAACCAAAACACCCGTGAACTGTCTTAGTGTTGACTTTTTGTTGGCCTTTGTGATTTACAGCATTAGGGTCCTATTCCGTTGTGATATTACAATAGGTACTTCGAACATAGTACGAGAAGGCCTACTTTGACGCATCGGTGATGGTCTCGTATTGAGTTAATTTAGACGTATTCACGAAACGGCATATTACGACTATAAACATGAGCTCAGAATGCTGCGACTGATATGCAAACAGATATATTACCTCCAGACATTCAGAAAACGCTCTTTTCGTGGCTAATTAGCTCTGTTTGAACATATTAGGATCAATAGAAATAAGCGGTCTACTTGTGACTTGGATTCAGGGCACCTTGAATAAATATGCGACTGGTTTACGAACAGATTTTGAGATGATAAATCTAAGCTTATCAAAATCCACCTTTTTTCAAAAATTGCAATTTGCGTCCTGAGTTGGAATTAGCAAAGTATTTTTACGAAGGAAGAAGTTGAACGCAAAAAAACTCGTGCCACCTTGCGATTGTCCGCCTGATTCCCCCTTCATATAAAAGCTTTAAAAGATTGGTTGTGCATATGCGCTCCTCTTCTAAGCCAGGACCTTGAATATATGTGTCAATACACAGAAGTTTTTTAAGTTCTGTTTTTTTATAAATTCGGCGATACTTATCAAGGTACACGTCGTTAAGAAATAAAATTCGAGAAAGATGTATCTGCATCAGGGTAGATTACCAAATGGGATCCAGCTCCGGAGAATTGTGGTGAATGTTACAGGCAACAATCCAAGCCATGAGAAGGGCTTAATTTACAAGGCTTTGTCCGGAAAGATTTTTAACTCTAAATATAGAAAGCATTATAAAATACACTTTCTCTCGTATCGCTAAGAGGTTCTCTCGTAAAGTTGCAAAATTATCATATGAACATATTCAGCACGAGAAAGATAGTACTGCTCTTGTTTTTTTCCACGATACAGGTCTGGCCTTCCACGTTCGCCTACAGTACCGATCCGTTCGATAAAAATTTCAATTCTCACTTATTCCGAAAATCAATATTTGGTCAATCCGGCCCTCGTGATGTTTAATAGTATACGTATTTTCAGACCCGAAAAAACATCGAAAACAAATATAAGGCGGACAAAACTTTTTTTTAAAAAAATTGGGCCCAAGCCAAGTTAAAATACAGACTTTTTGCAAGCAGTTAGTTCTTCGTGGCAAAAAGGCTCAGACATTACATGGAGCGCCGGTATAGAAGTTGTATCGGTATACGCATTGCTTAAAGAAAGATTATCTTTCACCTCCACCAGCGTGATAACCATGAGAAAACGTGTGAGAAACGTGTGATAACCATATAACTGTGTTGAACTCTAGGGTCTAGCATGATATAGGTTGGCGGTGTAGGTGTTACGTTGTGATTTGGAAGTTAGTCCACTCTGTCACAGTACTAGTAAAGGAAAGGCGATTATCTATACACTATGCACTGAGTGATCACTATAAGAATCTATCAGTCAAGCGCGGGTCTTGCTTGGATTGTGTTGTGTTGCTTCGTTTGTAAAATAAGCATAGCGGTATGGAATAGTTGGCCACTATTGTTAAAAAGGACAATGACGATAATAAAAATAACATTAATAACGACTATAAAAACGCCGATAGCAAATACGTATCGATAAAGATAACCAAGGAATTAAGGCTATTGATTTTTCTGATGAATTTTTGCTATTGCTGCTGTTAGCTTCGGTGTGTGTGTGTGTGTGACCTTCGTCAGAGCGACGAGGCAATCCGCTTTGGTTATTTAAGCAGCATACGCATCCATCCAGCCGCTATCCATGCATCGCAAACATGGTTATTTCATACATAAACACAGTAGCTATTTGTACTGCGCCGAAACGCCGCCGTAGTCCTAACTGAAACGTAAGGAACTTTTGGCGGTTTGCACAAGGCAGGATCCTATAACCGATAGCTGTAGTAGTATAGTTTTTTCAACAGCACCAGAATATACAGAACATAGCGTGCTAGAAGAGCATAGGACACTGGCGAGCCATATGTAAAATGGCGACTGACGGCGGGGGGGGGAGGGATCAAACTGTACGGCGACTTGCGATGGTACGAAAGAAAAACCGCGAAGAAGAGATTTTCTCGTAAATAGTCAATAGCAATGTTTAGCATATGTTTGTTGCGCGAAGCACAGATTTGTATGCAGTTGTTGATAAGAATTAAGGTTCAAGTGGCATAGTTTTACGGTATTTCCTCATGCAAACATGCGCACGGTTTCTCGTTACCTCAGCCTCGCAAAACTACTTGTATTAGAGGAATCTCGTTAAAAAATCTCGTTTAGGAAAAATAACGGTCGCTTTTAGACCCTACCGTGTGCTAACTATTGTATTGCTTTATCTGACAGCTGCACAATGGATCTGAGTTCAGTCGACAATCGATTTCTCGACATGCGATGGCAAAAATATTTTCTATAGAGAATAATAATTCCGGATATTGCCTAAACATCTACGTAACGTTTATAAAATATACATATTATTTTGTTGTCAAAACTGGGTCAAGATAATTAGTAGCTTCATTAATTAACCCGCAACTATATCTATTGCCTCTCCTCATTGAATTGAAGGCATTGAATCGATTTTCTGCCGTGCACCATAGAGTCATTGATTGTATGGGAACCATTCGAATGGTTCTATAGGGCGTCGACACCGTCGTGGATGAACGTGTACGTAATCAGCATGAGGATTGTCGCGGTCAACACTATTGAGCCCGTGTTTACGATTAATATAGTTAGAACAATCTTTTTTCTGTACCTGCGGAACATAGCGTTTGTCGGTGGCAAGCTGCTTAAGAGCAAGGTCACGCGCTAAATATATAATATGTATAACGTTTAGACCACATAGCCAATCACGGCACCGGCATTTTCGACACGACACGCTCTGATCTACAGCATATCAAGCTGTGAATCCACCGTAATAACGGTGAGACGAAGCGCGCCACGATTTTCGACTGCCTTTGCTGCCTATATTGTTTGGGCGGTAAAAACACCCATCACCAAGTGAAACATGCTTTCGTTTCACCGAAGACGATATTTACAAACAAATCATTCGATCCTAACTGATGAAAATTCTATGGCTGAAATACTCTACGCGACATTATAATGCCATATTTCTACAAAAGGGGTTTTCGATGAGCGTGGTTCCAGATTACTAAGACTTGTCTCACTCTTTAGCGCAGCTCCAAAACTTAACGTTTAAGTATATCGATTAACTATTGTAAAATGGCTAGAATTGCTAAAGTGAAATAGCTGTTTTAAGGCAAAAAAAAATTGCTCACAAATGAAATGCCAAAAAAACTGTTTCTCATAGAACTTCGATCTTCGCAAAAATTAGCTCGACATAAAAATAAAAATATTATAGCCCAAGTAATCAAAGTGCATAAAGGTAGCAATAGACGCACTCACTAGCTGATCCCTCGTTCAACTAGAGCGAAAAAAATGGCTTCAAGGTTTTCTGTTTTACTTGCAAACTGGCTGCTAGTTACGATAAATAAGGCCAACGGCTAACACTCGCAAAAAACGTAAGAACACTTATGAGGAATCATCAATTTTCCGTCTTGAGATCGTCCTGGAGGCCTTTAGAGACAACATACTAGTATACGTTTGAGTGGTGTTTCTTTTGCTTAATCCGAACAATGCGCGTAAGCAACGGAAACGATCTTCCTATCCTCAACCAGTGAAGCAAGCACAGTTTGCAGTATTTGCAAATAATGTTAATCGGAGCCTAGAATTTTTTTCCATCTAATTTTTTTTTAACAGTAGCGGCTATGTTTTGACGAAACTGCTATAGAAAATCATCTTCTTCCCTATTTTCATCGTGGTGTATGGCAAATCTTTTTATATTCTTAAGCGTTCCAAATATGTCTAGAGGTATCGCTTTCGTTGAACTGTTTTCCCAGGACAAGTGAACATGCAAGGTCAGAAAAATCAAGGTGCCCATTTTCGTAATGAAAGAGATTTTTCCGTACGCAGAAAATAAACTGATGGCCGTCCTTTGAGGCGCTGAAGGTTCGTACTTCAACAAGCTTTATCAGTTATACTTATAACGCGTTTATTGAACAGCATCTCTAGATGGACGCGACACTCTGCCAGAGACAGCTGTTTCAAGGATCATAATGATAAGTTTGGATAAATCGTATATCAAATATCTGATAATAACAGCGGTGCTCATTATAGCTTCTAAGCCGTTTCTGTTACAGCGCGGTAAATAGCTTCCGTATCGACCTTGAAACAGGTTCTTAATTACGTCTACTTTAGTATTGCCAACTTTCTTTTTTTTTTTTTTTTTGTTGAAGACCGGCCCACAGTGTGCCTTCCAACGGCTCCGCGCCGTATCGAAAAAATTTCTGGTCGGTCACTTTGTTCGTGTACGATAGCGTATCAGCGATTGATAATATCTTCTTGTATATAATCTCACATATATAGATATACATGTATTATGTATGAGCCGCTTATGTTATATAACAGAACTAACAATATGGAAGTTCCGTATCAATGGACAGAAATAGTTGTGCTAGATAACCCAGCTAGTATTTGGTACAACGTTAATTAAAGCAGTTGTTCTTCTTCTATCCTGTATTACTGTTGTGATATCTTCTTCGTGCCCGTAAATCTAGACGCATGTTATACAAGTGTTTGATCGTAGATAAATAACATGGCCTAGTCACATCGTTCCTATCTAAATTTCGTTGAACCCTGATTCATGATAATGTTCGAGATTTTTGAGGGACTATATTCTAATGGGCTGTGGTAGAGGAAATAAAGGATAAGGTGCGGAACGATTATCTGTTTATAGAAAAATCTATATTTATCATAATGCTTATAGAACGGTTGAAAATTATGATGTGTCCTTCAAAGGCATCGGGCATCTGCGCACAACTTTCGATTGCTAAGATCTACAAAAAAAACTATTGATTCAAAAGTCTTTGTAGTAAAGCTTAGACGGCGTACATATAGCAAACGTTAAGAAGGCCGTTTGTATGAAGCCTTCTTTAAATCTCACTCTCCTTTACCAAGTGTGAACAGCTTTTTCTCAAAGGTTAGCATATGCTAAAAAATCAAAAGGATATATTAGCTCAATCGTATTGCGTGATCATGCACGTCCCGTGTAAACTTATACCAAAAGTTAGCCCATTCTGGGAGAATATAGATGCGCAGTTAAGTAAATAAGATAGTAATAATGTTTATGCGATATGCTGTCGGTAAAATAATCTGATCACATATCATATCAGAGCAGATGGATCCGTCAAGTACCAATGAATAGGTGCTAAGATAATCCCGACACTGCGTGATAACTTTAGTTCTCGCTACTCGCTTAAGCTACTTACGGGCAAATAGGCGTTCGGTATTTAAATATAACGATTACTACCGATCCTTCCGATCTTCATTCACACATTCTGCTCGAAAGTATTTTACAATGGGCTATTCTAAAATATTCATTTGGGACACGCCAGTATACGGCAGATTTAAAAAGTCGTCGTACAGCTTTTAATAAGGTAATAAAGGCGAGCGTTCTCTGTGTAGCTTTAATTTCCTAGCTCTTTTTCGTGTCTCTGTTGGCTAACCGTTACTAACTAAGGCAGGGAGATCACAAGCAAAAACAAAAAATTTTCAAAAAAATATATGCTTATAGACATACCTGCAAAGAAGTCGCAGGACAACGTTTCGATTACCTTGCACCTCCTCAATACACGTTCCTGGCTATTCGTATATGGGTTGACAGCATTTAGAACTTTTGACCCATCACCAGAATATTTCCATATGTTCTACATCCTTATGTAAAACAGTATTGTCTAAAGGGACTGCTTTTTGCCTCCCTAAGTTACTGTAAGATTAAATGACAGAGATAATAACTGTGAGCATTAGTTCATAAATGTTTGAGGCGAGATTTTAGATATTATTCTGTGTCTAAAATGTATCGAAATGCTTGAATAGAAACAGAAGGCGCAAGCACTTTCACTTACTATATATCGGATCTCCTTTCGAAATCAGATACAGATCGTAAGATTGTCGTGGCAGACCTATTCTATTGCCGATATTTATCCTTATTAGGCTCTTCTGACAATGTCTTCCGCAGCAGAAATTCAAGCAACTCGCTTGTCTAGTTTTTGAACGGGGTAGAATACGGTGGATAGCTCGTATAATCAATACAATAAATTACAGTATGAATTGTAAAACGCTATCATGAGATCAACAAATGCGTATGCGATCTTTACAGTGAGCTTATCAGCTATAGATATTATAGCGTTAAACAAAAAAAAATCATTTTAGCGTGCGCTTACGTGGATTTGAACCGTATCAGCGGCAATATTCCTTCGTCCCTTTAGCGTTCGGTATTCAAATGTATCTCTGTGCCATAGGTCGTTTGTTTTTTTTTTTTTTTTTTTTTTTCTAGAATATTCTCAATGTTAACAAGCCTTGTTGTGTCCATTCTTCTTGGATGAACAAAATTAGTGCTATGTTGGAGCTATCTTCGCATTCGACGCCTCTGCAAAACGATGAACATTCTATTCTGGAAGTTTGCACGACGAGCATAAACGAAGCCGAAAACCAACGTTGAAGAATGTCGCCCATTGAAAAACAGCGTCAAAAACAAAGAGTACGAATTGTATCAGGAAAGTTCGATACTACCTTAGTGCTTGACTTCAATCCAAATAAGCGCTTAGTCGGATTCACCCCTCTATATTTATACAAGTGCAAATGTATATATATATACGCATATACATATACTCACTATTATTTATATAAGTATGCTATATATTGAACATATGGCATCTTAATTATAGCTCTTCCTTATACTTTGCTTTTAAGACTAGATTCAAATGAAAATAGGTACTTAATTAAAACAATTTCTAGCTGTACTAGAAGGGTCATTCGGGACAATCGTGTTCATTCAATATCAACATCATTTTGCGCGATCACTGCTTCAATTCAGACTCCGCTCATCGCAAATGTTTTCTCTACCCGTTCTACGAACGACGTCCTGACAGCGTGTCCGGGCCAATCTGGATGGTCATGCCCGGACTTCACTTACAGGCGCCCCGATGGATTTAAATCTGAGATGTACGATTATCGTTCACGCTTAACCTAGGACATTTATTAGGGTACTTCAAAGCAGTCGGCCCTCAACTAATCGATTGGGTACGTATGACCTCCCTTCAGACACAGTTTGTAGAACATCCAGATAAACTTCTTCAGTGATACGTTTGCCTTTTTGGGAGAAGTATGATACCATAACGTCTGCTTCACTGACCACACTCGGAACAAGGTCTTTGACCGAAAATCCCTCAGTATGCACATCCCCTCGACCGTGAGAAAAACAGCGATCATTTCCATAGTTCATTTTTGCATAGCAGATATATATTTCTGGTTACAGAAAAATCAATGACAACTTGCTGTTCCATTCTTGGAAAAAAATGAGTAGCAAATGGCGAAGTATCGGTCTAACTTTTCTATCAAGTCTTCATCAATTAAATATGTGACATCGTACTCTCTCTTACATCAGATTTCTTCATGAACGTCTACTGGCTAATGGTCGAAGTAGAGGGACAACTTTTCGACGATAGCAATTAACTTTTCGCATTGGTCGTCACTGTTCTTTTTCTGTCGCGGATTTTGTATTCTTTACGCTGAAGTTTGATTCTGCTTCTTCTGCAGCCTCATACTCATTCGAGACTCGGCCAATTTGGGGTGACCCGGAGTGTTTTCGACGGGAGGATTTTGCCCGGCGCGTAGACGTTGAACCTTCGCTCAGAACTTAAAAACGATGCATTGTTGTTCACCACAAACAACTTATCGTTTTGTTAAAGAAACTGGCTTTTGTATGATACCAGAAGTATCAAAGAAACAAGTGCTCGATATACAGTTAATCTTGATTTAAGTGTTGGAACTGTATGTATTAGGTTGGAAAGAAAGTTCGCGCTCTTTTTTTACCAAATAAAAAACACCACGTTTTTATTTGTGGAAGAGTAATTTCTTTATATATTTCCCTTTATATAATGTTTACAGTTTTTACTCGTTATTTTATTCAATTACATATTTTATTTCGTCAGAAAGTGACGGATTTCAGCTTGAAAACCTTTGAGTTGTTAATCTGTGTCGAAGATAGGACCACGAAAGTGATCTATAACAAACGGGAAAGGTGAAAGAACCATCGGTGCGAAGTCCCAAGTATACAAGGTATGCAATAATATCTACCATTTGAAGTCCAAGAGGGCAGCTTTGGCGATGTTTGTCGTGTGTGTGGCCTCGTGTTGTCGTGGAGCAGGGTGATTTAACCTCGTTTGTCGCGTCGTTTTTTCTAAAAACCCTCGTTGACTTGATGCAGCTGGGCCAAATAAAGGTGCCAATCAACTACTTAGCTCGTAGGAAGCAGTTGCTTGTGAACTAAGTTCTCGCACTCCAACGACACGTGAACCATAATTTGCTTTTGATAAAGATTTGCCTAAAGTCTAGGTCTTACCTTCTCTCCTGAAGCAGCCGATTCATATCGGTGTACAGACACCGCTTTTCATCGCTGATGACGATTCTGGGCAAAAATCTGTCACTGTGGCCGCGTGATGCTCGATACCGAGCAGGATACTTTGTTGTTGAATTCATAGAGTTCATAACATATCCGGCCTAAAGTTTCTGCATAAATTTAAGCTATTCAATGCGGTTCACGATGGTTGAATTGCCGCAGTCTGTCTTTCTGACTTTCAAAAATGCTCTCAAATGGTCGTAAATAAACTCTACTAGTCCGCTAGAACGGAGGGCATCCTCTGAGCCTCGTATATCGTTTTCAAACTTAACAAACCACTTTGGAGCAGTCTTTTTAGCGATAGGGTCGTTTACTAGAACTACTACAATACGATCTTATTTATCGAAAGCCTCTGCCTTTTATATATTATTCAGAATGATTACAGAAATATGTTGTTTGATCTCTGTGATACTATCAATAGTGTTTCGTAGTGGCATTGAATTCTGTATGTCGTCGTCGTCGTCGTCGTCTATCTTCGAAGCGCACTAGCTTCATAACAAGATCTTCGCATGTAAAATAAGTACACCTAACTGAATTATTAAACATTCTATTGGGTTTATAATTTCAAACGTTTACGTTAAACACCGGGTGAAAAAAATTTATTACGGAAACACATGTTCAGTTTATTTGATACAGTTCTAACCTGATGCTAAATGGAATAACAAGCTATTCCAAGCTTAGCTGAGTTTGTAGTTAGTTAGCATGATTTGTGGCACAGGGCTGTAATTTATTAACAGCGAAACTTGATTAGAAGGTTTGTAAAATGTTTGAAATGAGTAGCGTTTCACAGGATATTACATCAATGAAATTATAACAGTTTTCTCGATCCGATGAAAAAGTGTAACGTTCTTTAGAGTAAACTAGCAGACATATTAAGACTAAGATGTAATCATGTCCCTATTTAAACATCACTTATTTCAACTTTAAGCAAATTGTATTATTATGGCTCTATTATCTAAATAGAAGATACTCATTCTTTTTGGCTATCTATCTAAGGTCGTTTTAACAGAGATGTGTTTGAAATTGCGCACGCTCTGCGCAACAAAGGCGACCGCGATTTAAGTTCAGAATGGTCCATCCCTATATGAGACCTGTTAAAATAAAAATGGGCCTAAATTATCAGGCACTAAATCTTAAGTCTCCAGTCCTGCAGATCTCATTCATATTATACATAAACATTCGACTTTAGCTGCCAGAGAAATCTTCGATGCCAGAGAATAAGTAGAAACATAACGAAACAAATTAGTCGTAGATGTGTGTATATATGATATTGAAGATATAACTTATATAACAATTTCTGTCAACAACATCTAGAGTAAATAACTAATTACCTTTTAGGTACTTCAAATGCTAATTTTGATGCTCCTATATTTGCCGCAACTTTTATTTCGTATCGCGCCATCACTCGGCAACAATGGATCTATGTAGACTGATAAACACTGACGAGATCGTAATTATTTTTGTCCTTAACCTTCGATTTGCACTCATTTAGGTGGTGTTGATGCCCTAGCAATCTATATTTGCTGAAATTATAGCCCCCACTCAGTTATATTTATACTTCTGTTGCATGAAAAAAGATTTCAGTTGACAGTCATTTCACCAGATAAAATTCTGTTTCTGTTGATAACCTTCGGTTTGACAGCGTCGAGACCTTTTTTCCGTTTTTTAGATAAACATTTCGTTTCGTGTTGTTGGCAATTAAAAGGCATTTTATACCAACAAAAGACATGGTAGAACCATAGCTGCCGATTACGGATCAGACAAGCGTAAATAGAGCCGAATAATAGTTGACTTCTACGTATCAACAGACCATTGATTGCCCCTCTGATGATCTCATCGCGTTATCTGTTGTCGTTTTCCTCGCTCCCGCAATCCCTACCCTGTTGGCCATTTATGTCAACTTACAATATGACATACCTGTAACATAAAAAGTGTATGCGATAAAGATGATGATCATATTGATTATACGTACGTACACATTCACGTTTACTATTTTGGTGACATTGAGGGACTGACTGCTTCCATAGCGTTTTTCTAATAGCAACAGAAGTCATTTTTATCGTCAGCTTCCTTTAGAAACGTCAGCTTATGGCGGTCTTGTTGTTTTTTGCGGGCTTCAAAGCGCTCAGGGCTCACTAAGGAATTACTGGCGGTGCTGGTGCTCTTCTTTTCTGCGGCTGCCGCCATTGAAGTCGATGTGAGCGTGAACAGGAGCTCAAGGCCCGCGGGATGGTGGACCAGTGTCCTTTCCCTCGATCAGGCGCGGGCTCCATAACCGTTCTGCTATGGCACTAAGCTAGCGACGCACGGAGAACCCAGCATCAGTAGAGCCCAAATCAAGTCTATGATCGTCCATTGGCTAGTAAGCCCCCGTCGCGTGAAAGATACTATTAACATAAGTTAACGTGTTCGTCATCGTTCACACTGTTTGTTTCGTGGTTCCTTTTTGTCGTTAATTTAGCAATATAGTGTTAATATGAAGCTGAACAATCGGAACAACGTTTTCTACTGACTCTTTGCGTCTAGTGTTCGAATCAGTGACCTACAATAGGACGACGAGGTGTCTGAAAAAATGTGTTGTACCTGACACATGCGAACGAAGCACTCGAAATATCATAAATAGTGTGAAGCTCGAATAAGGTTAAGCGAATAGTAGACACTTATGGGAAAAAAGACTAATATAGACTTACGGTAGATAATTGGAGACCTATAAGAGATGCAATGCTCATGAAGTTGAGTATTACTGCAGAATGCCACCTTTGAGGTGGCCGTTATTACGAAACCGGCTGTAATAACGGCGAACATTTCCCAGACACAATCTTAGGGGCAAACGACAACATTTTGCCGGATACACCAGGGACTGTCCAAAAAAAAACAGGTAATGACCCAATACAGCTTTTTCTATTTCATCATCATTCATTCTGTACTATGCCCCATGGCGACAGTATTGCACAGTAGGTATGATATGACTACAACTTTTTTGCATAACCTAAATATCTATGCGACTCAGTTGCATTGCCCATTGACGACCTAAACGTGAGCCGAAAAAATGTTTCTCTATATTCGTCTGTAGGATGATGATACTTGAAATTAATTAAACAAGCCGTCATGATACCAGTGTAAACGGAACGTACTTCTTGTAACGATGGAAAGTGAGACATGCCATCTAAACCTTTAATATACGATCACTCCCTTACAGGCACATATAACGTACCCTTAAGTACTTACATTTACTTACTTATAAGTAAACTTACATGATGCTAATTTGTTGTCACTGGTACGTGTAAATGCGTGCTCTAATATTTGAACGGTCCACCTATTCTCGGTTGAGCTTTTTCAAATCTGTACCAATTCTGCTATTTTCGAGGTACTTTACAATTGAAAATTACCCTGATGTCGATGGCTACACAAAGTATTCGATATTGCAGGTTAAACATTCAGTGTTTTTCAAAGTACGTATGCCAATATTCTGACTGATATCTAACAACTATATCCAAATACTCATTGAGAGTGTTATGTAATGGGAATAGTTTTTTTTTTGCACTCTCGTTACGCGACAAACTTGCTCAGTTACATATTTCGATTATTACTATTCGTATTCTTAACTTTTTAGATGCAAAGTTGTCGGCCACTTTCAACATCTTGTGTATGTTATGGAATTTCATCTATGCAGTAATACGGAACGACTGCCTTTTCCTCGCTACACGTAGGCGATAGTCCTGCGTGGGCTCAACTAAAGGCCCCAAAGCTAAAACGGCCAAACTAACGACAGAATCTAGTGAAAACAAGGTCAATTATTTTCACGCCCGGTGGTCGACAATGAAAATCAGAAAAGGATCTGCGGCTAAAACCCAGCAGAAGCTGACCGAACCATTTCTTCTCAGTAGGGAAACGAACTGGCCAAAGTTACGATGATATCATCTATTGCCATCGTCACAAATCACAGTACTTAACAATTGTTAAGTGAAATATCTTGCCGAGTTGGGTTACTACAGTCTACGATATCATCAGTTCAGTGAATATCGTTATTAACTGGTAATAGGTAGCGACCCAACTATTTTTCCATTTCCAACACTAGAATGCGAGACCTCTGCTGCATATTTCGACACAGATGTCGCCCTAGATGAAGATGATTTTAGCGCGGTTTTCCGATCAGGGAGTAACCGGATTGGTTAACCTTGGGCGTAAATTACTCTTGCTCTTGAGCCACAATCGCTTGAGGTAGCAACAAACACTTTATGAAGTAGTGATTATCTCTCAAACGATGTACAATGCTTGTTTTCTCTAAATAATAATAAAAAATGAATGTTCAAAAATATCTACACGTAAAAGATACACCATGATCGATCAAATCTAGCTAGGTTCGTTTAATGGATTAAGTTCAAACATGATATTAATGGTCAAATCATTCCTATGGTAAATGCTGCAATGCTCAGAAATTACGGAGTCAAAAATGAATCCAAAGCCTGCAAGGCTATAGGTTCAGAATGCAGACGATTTTGACCCAGTTAGAAAGTTCGGAACAGCCCCTATCTGTGTAAAAGTACAGGGGGAACCTAGAAAGCGAGGCACAGTCAGTCGGACACAGAGAGCGCTTATAGAGCCATGGCCATGGTCATAAGGCACTATCTTGTTTTGAATCCACTGGAACTGACTTCAACCGCCAAGGGTCTCGATTGTCCTTCACCGTTAGGTACAACGTTTTACAGCATACATGGATAATTTAATACTCTAAATTCGTTAATTTTAAAATTATATCTTTCACATATTTTTCAGCGACAAATCGCTACATTTATGCCCTTTCGGTTAGCATTGACTTGTTCGAAGTTTCCGACATGTCTGCCGAGATTAAAACTGTTCTTTAGTAGTATATATATATATATATATATACTATATATAGTATAGTAACCTAATTTTGTGTGGGTTAATAGGACTTTAAACGTGGTTTTGGTATAATTTAAGCTTAGCAAATAGGTTTGATGTTTTATTAGAGACCAGTGTTTGCTTTTACTTGTGGATTATATATATTTGCTTTTACGTGTAGAACCTACTAAACATTTACAAAAGTATATCAATGTATAGTTTTTTTTTTTTTTTTTTATATATTATGACAGACAAAATGAAAAGCAAATGAATTTTTTTGATAACCGTCATTTCCATCATATAGGGTAGGGTAGAATTAGCGGAGGAAAATTTCAGTTAGTAATTTTTTGAGGGCAATTTTTTTTTAACCTATAAAATAAAATATTTATATTAGAAAGCCGTTGTCAAAAACTCAAGTTACACTTTTGGGAACAACTAATCAGATTTTCAATACGTTCTATGAAAGAATATAGTTAATTTGTGTAGTCAGCTTAGGCTTCAGTATGTTAAGGAGCTATAAAGGAATCTCGCTGTAGTACTAGTGCCCAACATAGTGGAAATTCGAATGCCTGATAGCCGTTGCAGTTGAGAATATTAAGGGAGGAACTTGCTTTCAATGATCGTTTCACGTAAAGAGCTCACCTTTTTGATAACTTCTATCTTGCGACGCACAGAGGGATTACCTATAATTTCTGCCTACTTAGGTCACGTGAGTGATGGCCGTACTACTCACAAAAAAAAAATTTAATATTTATTAATGCTTATAGATTATGCGACATTCATAAATTAGGATTGTCATTGGCTAACCAAGCAAGGGCTGGTGCAGTTTGGCATAGACGAAATTTGGGAATCATCGACATGGAAGTACAACTGCCAGATACTATCATAGATATATTCTTGAAAAAAATCAACTTTTCCATAATTTGCCGTGGAGTTGAATATTATACTGTGTATCTGGATGACGGAACAATGGCGATGACTAGAGCAGTTTTTTGGTCAATGGCTAGTTCGACTGCAGAACCCGGATCCCGGCTAAGCGAACATCTTGATAAACGTAATACCGTAGTAATAACAGGTAGTGTTACCTAGTAAGAAACAAAGTGACCAATAAGGTCACCAATTTCGATGTTCATATTTGAAAGTGTATGCTGATCAGGTAGTAGGCAAGTATACCAGACAGATTGACAAAAAAAAAAAACAACTTTTCTAATGTAGATAATATGGATAGCCTGTTTTTTAAATTCAACACCTTTGATTTGAAATTTGGTCCTTTAGCTAGGCCTCAGGGATAGCTGTGTTGAGCTGTGAAGCTTAATTAACTTCATGAAAGCGGATATGCCATAGCGTTTCATCGAAAATCATTCGTGGCTCATATGCCACTGAAAAATGTAAATAATTTCGCGCCATTATTCAAATTCGTTGATGATTTAATAGCTTGTGGTTACGGCTTTATTTTACATATAAAATAATTTAAACATTAAATTTAAATAAGGCAACATATTTAGTTGGTCAGTACAGGCTGCGCAATAGGTTAATTTGAATCAAGCTGAATCGCTTCCGTCAATTAAGACTGCAAACGGCTGCATTAACTGAAAACGTAACAAATTTTAATCACACATTTTAAGACGACACTATTTCATAACGGTGCAATGTTTTGCTGCATTACTCTTGTCGAAATGCACGTGTGCTTACTCTTGAAAGCCGGGGACGTTCTCTCGGATAGCGTCATAAACGTTATAGGAAGAACATTTGGAAGTTTCGTAAAGGGCCCAACGCGAAAACGGTCAACGAATAAGAAACCGGCCTATCTAGAAGTTTATGAGCCTTAGCTGTCAGGTCTGGTGAATGATGGTGTATGAAGATACTATGCTTACTCAACACGGTAAAATGGAAACACTAGAAAACTGCACAAAAAGACGACGGAAAAAAAATGCAAATTTAAAAATTGATGGGAAAAAGAAGCGTTAAAATGTTGACATAGACTTTCGCGCCTCGAACCTTTACAGAAGGAGAATAAACAATTAAACATCGAAATACATTCTTGATCGTTCTGGATTTTGTCACAGTTTTCGAAAGGCAAGCATCAATTGGCTTGGAAATCTTCCGACTTTAACAATTAGCGTTTTGCGTAGAATTTTTTTTTGACTCTTTGCACTTTTCGGCCGTTGTTTTTTTTTGGCGATTTTCGACCTATAAACTTAGCTTCAGTGGATCTTTTGTGTGGAAGAGATCTACGCTTGCCGGTATCGCTTAGAGCAGAGCTAGAGACAGAATCTTTAGCAAGTGTTTCGTATTGATGTTATATACTACTGTAGATACATGCTGTACAGGCGTGTATCGCTTGCTCGCAGGCCGATAGTGCACCGACAGATTCACAACCTGAACCGTGTAAAGTAGAATGTACGAAGCTAAATATTTGTTGGCGACAAATACAATGATTTGACTATAGTAGTTCCATATAGCTTCGAAAAGCTTCTTATGACAGGGTAAAACCGTGTTGATTTGACGTTTTTCGCACAATCAATATAGTCGATATATCTGTGCTCTTCGTTGAAAATCTATAAAATACGTTGCCACCAACCTGTACTCTGGGTCAGTGTTATTGAAGGGCAAAAATCAGCTTAGTTAGTCCAAGATTAAGTTTAGCCGTGTTCCTTCGATGGAACCAAACTAACGATACGTATTAAACGTTTGACAAAAATATTTTAAGATATAATAACAAAATTAAATTCGATTTCTGTGTTCATCAAGCAATAAACACAAAACAAAAAAAAACGGTACAAGAGCAACAAATGCTTTTTGACCAAATTTGCTAAAGAAAAAAACCCCAAACAACGACAATGGCAATGTACGTTATTATTTGTGTACGTCTGTGTACCGTTTTCTACGAAAAAGTTCAAGAGTTAATATTACTTAGATCTAAGGGTCAATTATATAGTACATCCAATTGGCGTATAGTAATCGACACACTTTATGCCCGCGGCTCCTTTAACGTCCTGATGTATAAATATAGTCATAAACGGACAGTTATCAGTTACCGTACTCTTGCTATGCAATGTACATTACCAATCTCGTTTTATCCACTTCACTCAATTGCACCGTTTTCTGTCTGAATTTTTGTCGCATTGACTGAAAGGTGTATCAAATCTTTATCGAATGCGGCATCTGCTCACCTTGAACATTTACGTATGTTCGATCTACGTACCGTGGAAGCGTTCTACGTTATTCGAAGCGAACGCTATAAGGAACCAGATATCCGAACGATTACTTCCCAGTCCACACAGCTAATACAAATATATATATATATAGAGCAGCTCGAACGTTCGTCACCCTCATATTAGCCATTAATAGATACACGTATACATATATATATATATATATATATGTATTGTGTTTGTTTGAAGTAGTTGTTTGCTTTTACGCACGTGGCTTATTTAACGCGACTTCTAACGACGTAACGTAAATAAACTGAATATTTTAGCATGTGCGGAATTAAACCGCGTTCTGTCAAGTTATTACTAATACTGTAGAGGCACCGTCCGTCAAGATAAATCATAGGCGGCTTGTAGAGGTCATTGAAAGTATAAATTTGTCGGCACCATGTGAATATTGACGCTCCATGCACACATAACAAGCAAACGTAGCTAAAGCAGCAACGGTATATGAGCTTACCTTGATTTTTCGCGCGTGAGCATATTGATGTTACGTAACACCTGTCTGAGCACGGAAAGGCCACCAACCCCGAGTCCTTCTCTTTATAAATGTAATGGCGGCACGGCCAGATTCATCTCGCTCCCTCGCTGCCTAAGAATCGCAGTTTCCTTCGCTTCCCAACAGAAAAAGGCTGTCTTTATTTTACGTAGTTTACAAATGTTATACATATGTATACTGATCGGCCTGTTAGTGGCCAGTCTGAAAAACATTCTCACAGGACATACTCAGCGGCTGGTAGATCTGACATACCGAATATAAGCACGTGGCTTTGAATTTATGCAGATTATACGAATTAGAAATAGTCGTAGCGGCAGATCAGTCTACGGCACAGAAAATCTTCGACATTCAACAGGGGGGAACGAGTCAATTAGACATCAGTTTCAGTTTTTTGGGTGGCATTTTGAAATAACTATTACTACATTGACTATACACCATCTAAAACTAGTTTTACTCAATATTACTCATAGTTAGACTGTCGCATAATATGGTCCAGTCTCCATATCTATCTTTTAAATGCATATGTTTTCTGTAAGGACATAAATCACTATACATCACTTTGTCTTTCGTTAAGATGATTTTTTTCGTAGTCCCTTCGTATTCGAGGTATATATATATATATATATATATATGCTAAGCCTGGAGATTATTTCGGGCCACCAGACTACAGCACAACACAAATACCAATGCTAGTAGTCAAGTAGTAGTAAGGTATCTTTTCTATACTAAGTAAAAAATTTCCACTTTTGTACAAAGCTAGAAATCGCGTTTTGCGGCTTGAATGTTTTCATAAAGTTGTTCAACGAAATTTTAATTAGCTGCTAAGTAACAAAAAAAAAAACATAGGGTAGAAAGAAAATCAGTTAACCGTAATGGTGAAATCTACTATACCAAATCACGGCAACGATCGCAGATTAGCTAAACAAATGATGATCTAAACAAGAACTAACCAAAACACAGAAGTGAGTAAGGATAAATAGTCGACGAGGTAAGTATGGATTATATTCTGTGTGAAACAAACAATCTATTGCATCGTTATTTACAAGACTTGTAGTGGAGGTTAGTGCAGACTGTGCTACATATCACTGGCTCAGTTAAACAGACCAAACAGAGCCAATGATGGCTGAGGCGATAGTGAGGCTTTTGCTATTAGCCAGTATTGAGTAGCTAGCGCATTGGATCTGGGTTCCGTTCAAAAAGACTTCCACCGAGATGTTCCTGTTAAGGCAGTTGCGGTGCGGAGTTTGCGTCGGACGGCGAACGAAGTGATCAATCAAGCAAGAAGTATTTTAAATTCATTATACATTCACCATAGTATACAATTGAAATGACGAGACATGAATGAGCTCGCATATAAGATTCGTCTCTCACAATAGACCTGTTTAAGTACACGGTAAATGGAAATGTATCAGTGAACAGGAAACTCACTGATAATAGAGCTGAATGAATAAATCAAGGTTGCATTTTTAATTTTTCAGATTTATCATGTAATCAACTATGACCGGATCGATGAAATGCGATACATTAAAATAAGTTATATCTACTTTTGAAAAGTAAAACAAGTTGATCCTCTGGTTGGGAACTTGTCTTTGTTCAAGCTATTCAGTATATCACGCTCGACGAAAAATTCAGCAGTTTCGTCCCAAAAAAAGCACCGAAGAGACAAAAGCAAATCGCCCGCTGCTGACCTGTGGCAATGTTGTGTGCGCAAATGTTCATACAACGGATTTTGCGTCATTTGGTGATTATTTATATGACGTTGACGTTGACGTTGACGTTACAGTGAGGTACTGTCTAGTTTTTATTTTTATTTTCAGAATCACTTCATATATTGAATTTAGTTACGTTCGGTCACGTTTGACATTATTGACGCCATCACGCAGCTGAGCGCATAACGTGCTGAGATAGAAACCACAGAATATTTTACGCCATATCAATAGGCCAAAAAATATAATATCTTTCAGAAACACAGGAAAAGTAGTAATACGCGCAGATAGAAAATCACTACTTGGATTTAGTCATCTGAAAAGCAAATTAGGCTGTGTACTTGCTGGTCTGATAAGAATCAGGTTAAGGTTCAAAGTCTGTAAATCGAGAAAAGTCCTCTCTGCTTCAAAGGTAAACGGCCAGTATTTGATGATGAGCACTTTCGTTAGCTTTTCTACTTTCTTCTATTGAAGAACACTATATTTCATCCTGTAGTGAATGTTCCACTTGATTGAGCAACTGCGTTTGAATATACATGCAGGCACGTCTCTTGCCCAAAAAAGATACGCAATGCGGTCGCAGTTTCTCCATATTTCAGACGGTTGAGTAGTTTAGTTTAGTATTGTATATTTCCCGACGATAACGAGTCTTGATTTAACTTTGACAACAGTTTAAAAGGGTATTTACACATATGTTACTTGGGTTAGTTTTGCTTAGCTTTATTTGTCAAGCATACAGCCAAGTGATTTTCTTTGCTTTTACCGTTGACACGAAATGACAGAAAAACAATACTCTACCTTTCTGCCCATAGTGACCAGAAACCTAATAACAAGAGTGATAGTTGTACTTCGTCAGTGAGCTGAAGTAAAATTCGGCCGAAAGGCTCTAAGGCTTCGAGCAATTCCTGATTGCGCCATTACGTACAGGCATTTTTAAAAGGGTTGCAAGAATTGTGAGCGAGCGAGCGAGCGAGCGAGCGATTGACTGGTAAAGAAATTCGTAGAATTTTTTTAAAAGTACTTTAACACTTAAAATCCAAGGATCCGTTGATTGCAGCTAACCAGGTCTTTGTTAGAATTATGCGGCCCAATTTTCAGTACGAAATATCCATTCCATACAGATGCCCAAAGATATCATTCGTGTAGTTCTAGCTTACTACTTGAGAAAGATACTGATCAGCATTGATGCTGACTTCTCCTGAAAACTAGTATCCAATTTCGAATATAATTTCTCTCAATGTAATAGCTTTGTAAACACTTCATGCCTGAGATGAATGATAATATGAACGCTCATAATAGATTTATGAATTGTTCAAACACCCACCCACTGATTAAACGATCGTTACTTTTGCTCGAATTACCCATTTACATACGACGGTAATGCCACACCGGTTCAATCCGCTAATAGAAGCTTGAAGAGGGCAAATCTCACCGTGTATACCTATCAAGAGGAGACGAGTTCTATATGAATATAATGCGCCCTTTATCAAGTAAGATTTGGCTTTGGTAACCGGTTACTATCGCTAATAACTAGTACGGGTAGCTACAGGTCACCAAAAAAATTAACCACATATCCATTTGTACTTCCAAATAACATTTTCATATTTCTAACATTTAACGAAGTTGATAAATGTCTACCATATTTTAGTGTTCAAGGATATGCAGGTATCTGCTAGACTCAAGGCGAAAAGTGAACCGAATACCTAGTGATACCTTCATTACGATTCTCACTCGTTTTGGGTGTTTTGCTGCAAAGCAACATTGTGATACGATATGATGTTTATTTCTCTGGACAATCTACTATATAGTTCCTGTAGACCTCAGTCAAATAGCTTTTCGACGAAATATATATTGTCAACACGTGTTTTTCTATTCAACTAGCTTCTAACGGCCGAAAGCCTCGTTTACAATTAAAAATTAGTGTTTGAAAAGGCACACTGGTTTACCGAGAAATGCTTCTTTCTACCACCGCGCGGGTCGGAATTAGCTGAATAGCTATATTTACATTGACAGTTGATAATTAGTCGACAAGCCCAGTCATTTTTTTTTTTTTTTTTGTAAATCTATGACGATGAAGTGCTCAACTATAATAAACAATCTATTATTAATTGAAGATATGTGTTCTTGCTATAAATATATATCGGCACGTTCCCGAATAACTAAGGAAAGCAGTTGGGTTCAACAGATATATAAGTGCCAAGTACTGTGAAATGAATACCGTGTTTCGGTAGATGTTTTCATGGGGCTACTTATTACAATGTTGGCTACGTGTTCACGAGTACGTCGCCTCTGAAAAAATACTTTCCGTGCCAATTTTCTAAGAAGGTTTGCAAAAAATTATACCTGGCAAGCCTTCGCGGTACAGCGATCTTGTATGTGTGCGTCATTCTGTTTATCATAACATGTCAAGTAAAGTTCAGAACTGAAACCGTTAATTTGGCTTTTTTCTTGGCGACCAATTTCTCTATAACTGGTAATTCAATAAACAGATGAGTCACAACGTATTTTTTGAATTGTCTAATCCTCAGGAGCTATGTTGATTTTTTAATTTTAGGGACTGTAAAGCAGAATCCAAATCCTGCTTGCAACTATAGTATAGAAATACTAACATGAATATTGCCCAACCTGACGGGCGAAGCTCTAAATACTACGAGCCCTTTTATATATTTAAAGCGTTCTTGATTCGTATCGTAGGTAAATATCCGGTGGGCATTATGTAGCGCTAGGTGAGAACAATTGCGAACAATTGACTGGGATCAGATCAGTTGGGTTTAATCTAGTTCTCGTGATAGATTGGTGGGTAAAGTGCTTGCGTGTTAATTTTAGGGACACCTTGTGGTCTAGATGCTCGCGGTGCAGCGGTGGTGGCTGAATTTCTGTATAAAGTACGTTACCCTATGGCACTTTATCAAATGGCATTAACAATAATAGCTACCTGAGACCGACTTCATGCGACTGGTATTTACACTCAATTCAACTTTGAGCATCTGTACTTCTCTACAGGGACATATTCCTATAAACTCGACGCTGGTCACAATGCGTTCTTGCTGTGGGGCATATTAGGAGACCTCAAAGGGGAGAAAGCTATTAAGTATTGAAAGAAAAAACATAAACGCATTTTTAAACCTAAACAGTAAAGATACGAAGGGAAATCGATTTTTGTAGCGTTTATAGAGTTATTAGTGGCGTACCACCTGTAGAACAGCGATCACCGATTGTTTTGCTTCAAAGAATAGGCCGAATTAGGGTAACGGGAAAACTAATAAAACAGAAAAAAAATTATTAGGTACGATTCTGTTACCGGAAAGAACATATGACTCGTCGTGAATTATTTGTATCATATGCAGCGCAGAATGTGTGTGTGTGTGCAAAACGAGAGGTTTATGTTTGCCTGTAGTGCACGGAGTAATTACCTGCAACCCAGAAGTTTGTCATACGTAATACGATGGTATTATTTGAAATATTTAAAAAAAATCATCAGATACTGGGTTGTTGACTAATACTACTAACTGGTTGATAACTGGACACGACCGATCATCTGTTCTTTTGCCTTTAACTGAGTGTATGTAGCACGTAATCAAGGTAACTGCCACTTATTCCATCTAAATGAAATGTTTATTTAAATTCGTCAGTCTTCTAGAAAGCTGAACAGACGGCATCGATGAGACGGCAGCAGAAATCCATGATTTATGCCTGGAAGCGGCGGATTTGACAATAGAGTGCATAATCAATGATTTCTTTGCTGTTTATGCAAGCACCAAAAGTCGTTGTGCTACTGGCTTTTTGTATCTAATTCTATCGTTTGTTGTACAAAGGCTAGCTCACCATAATGGTTTGACGCAAGAACTCGATATGGTGGTGACTGGTTTTGACCGGTAGTCAGCTACGATGACCTTCTTTTTTTTAATTCGTAGCCATCGTTAACAACACTTGTCTTCGACATTTAATGCTAGCCATCGCTGTGATGATTGCAGTGTATAAGTCAAGGGAAAAATATAACCTTAGCAGAAAGTTTTTTTTTAGCGGTGAGAGAGAGGAGCCAATTCCTGTGACATCGATGACACAGAAAATCTTAAAGATCTACCCACCCTTTTAATCAGTGTGTGTTTATTGTACGTGTACCCTCTCACCTGTATCTCTCTTCTTTTTGCTGAAACGGGTAAGTAGTGGAACATTCAGAGTCTTCAGATGCTACTTCACCGACACACAGGTGCACTCAAATGACCAGTGTCTACGTAGTGCATTGTGCAGATGACATCTTTCATGTGCAACAATCAACGTGTGGTTCTGTTGATGTGTCTACGTGTTTTTTTTTTTTTGGTTGAGTTGAATTAAAACTAAAACATTTCATTTTCTCAAAAAAGCTAATAATCGATATATTCAAATAAGTCTGTGGTATACCTTTACGACAAGGTTTTTGGCGGTAAAGTAGAGTGTTTAACATTTGGAGCTTGGCGATTCGTCAATACCAGGTTCTTGTGGAACTCCTGTTTTTTCCATGATAGAAAACGATTTTTTGGAAGTGAGTTTCTTGCTCACGACTGACAACGACCTCCCGGACTCATGCTTTACAAGGTTTGTCTTTCATGTAAGTTGACATGACGAAGTTGGAGAAAAGTTGGAAAAAAAAAGGTATAATAGGAACGCAAAGTTCATATATATATATATGGTTGTATTAGGTCGAACAAATATAGTGTAATTTCTGTTTTTTAAATACATTTGTCTAGGTGCATATTTAAAGGATATGCCGGTGCTCACATATAGTGAGCCTTGCAATAACTTTCAGTCAGTTAGCCCCTTGCTTAGGTAATGGGAATTTTTTTACTAGTTAAGCTTATCTAGATATAAACAAAGCATTGCAAATTAAATAATCATATGGAAATTAATTGGATTTCCGCGATGTATCAAATGATATGTAGCTGATGACATACATAGATAATTAGTTGGTTAAGAATAGGCTGTGTCAAAACTGAATCTCCTCTCCGTTGCCACTTGTGTTATAATCTATAGAGGGGAACCTTCAGAGGTTTCTCTCTTGCCTGACATAGCTTGTCCATCTCCTTGAAACAGGTTAAGAGCAATCGGTGTTCTTCAGGTGACGCATATGACATAATAAACAAAATGGCAAAATTCCTTCTGTTATACGTTAGGGAAATCATGAACCTAATATCATTATAGTAATTATCATATCATTAGTAGTATCATTAAAGTAATATCATTATAACGATAGAGGAGTTAGGATCAATCCTAATATACGATTCTCTTGATCGTTCGGATGCTGTTGCTGAGGGTTGTTGAAACACAAGCAATAAGGTCGGTTTTGTTCGGCATACCTAACCTAACCTGACTAATGAGGCAACCTACTATATATATATATTTTTCTTCGAATGTGATAACCTAATTTTGCCCAAAACAAAGTCTTAAACGTGTATGAGTACGGCAAAGGTATTGTCTAAACGATTTTCAACAGAGGGTTATACCTTCTTTCACATTTTTCTACGTAAACATTACTATTTCATTAACATATAGTTAAAGAAACAAATGATACCTGAAGAGGACTGTGGGCCTTAGCCTGTGATGTCTCAAGTCTTTCTGGCAGTACAGAAGCAACATTACAATCTTATTATTAATATTTATTTTTTTGCGAAAATGTCCACAGGATTTTCGAATGGTGATAGGTAGGTAGGTTAGGTTGATACGTTGCGGGATATTATAGCAACACTATTCTGTAATTAGCCGATATCCAACAAAAGCAAGGAGCACTCGGCATCAGTATCGTCTAGTCGCACATAGGTCACAGAGTAGCATATTTGAAGGTACCTCGACGCGTCTTACCTTTAAATATAAGCGTCTCCAATATAAACGTTGCCGTCTTGTGTGATTACAAGCACAGCTTGCGGAAATTCGCTGAATAAATTGCCTTTAAGCTGTTTGAATCGGAAGTCTCCTAGCATTAAGGCTGATGGCATTAGCGCTCTGACCATTTCTTCATCCTTCCTTACCTTGTCAAAGTGAACTACCTTTTTTCTGGTTGCTAATATTTTATTGAAGTGAAAGTGTTGGTGTTTTTGTTTTCTTGTCATTAATATTTCTAGATTAATTGAAATGTTCTGTTTTTTTAATTTCAGTTTTTTAGTTGGAGAGGTGTATGAGAGCTTTATTATGATGATGAACGTCAGCGATAGCGACAGTCAGGCTGTTTGTCGGTTTTTATATCCATCGGAGCCATCGAAGTTCTAAAAAAAAACATTCATTTCATGCGTTAATAACTTTTCCACTATTAATATAATTATAAATATATCTTAAATTATTTAAAGCATATATGTTTGTCAGGTATCTCTCATAATCTCCTGCCAGTAGCCACCTTTCAGAAGTGTTTTTCGGTACGCAAACTTCTTTTAGGATTGCTATTGGACTCTTTCATGCGTTCCTAGTGAGTCAGAGATCATCAATCCTCGAATGTGATAAAATAATGCTAGGGAACCGTAGAGCGGTTTTTCCACTAGGTACGTCGAAGATCATTTGTTAGAGATAAGTGAGGTACTTCCAGGTCGGCTCCATTTCCTTTGTTCCATTCGTTATGGGCTAAATACATCGACGTAAAACAACTAGTTGTAAAGCGTCCTAAGTACCGCTAACTTTGTCTTTTTGTTCTTTTTCTTGCAAAAACAGTTGTTGTTCTTGCGTTGAGACGAAATGAAGGGTTTCGCTTACAGATTGAGAAGCTTAACATTGATTTAGTTGCTTGATACGCTTTCTTATACCTAGCGTTTCGATACCGTTCGATTTCGTCCATTTTAACTAACAGAAGAAACGACACTTTGATAGCAGGCAGATCGAAGTCGATTGTTTGTTTATTCAGTCACCTAGTTATAGCGTATAATGCTGTGCTGTTACTATCAGTTAGAAATGAAAGCAAAAGGGTGAGTCATCTAAACCTTATAAAATTGTTATATATATATATATACATAATAAAATGTGCTTGTTACGGCAATTCTAAAACCAAAATCTTGAAGCTCACCAAAACGACTAAGAACAGGAAAAAACCCAAAATGAACAGGGCTTTTCAATCATTCAGATATTCATTTCAGACCCGATGTGATTTCGTAAGGGGCTCATCTAATAGTTGAATGATAGTGCGTTGACCTTTCCCAATGAACTTTCAAAAGGAAGCTTCGTGGAAATTATGTTCTGCAATGAGCTCATGGACTTACTCAATACGTTTCATTATCCTTGTCTTCCAGTTTATGTAGCTGATATCTTTACAAGTTTGAAGTGTAATTTTCCATTAATAATAAGCTTATGGACACACGTTACTTTACACTAGCGTAACAGGGTGAATAAATTTAGTTATATACATAGAAAAATCTGTGTATAGTTTAGATAGAAGCAAATAACTAATCAATGGCAAATTTTCCAGAGATGTTTTTACACTGAGAATTTTGGACTATGTGAATTTGTCTAATTTCCGTACATGCGAAGAACGGGTCATGCGCGTATCGTGCACGTCCAGCATGTTACACACAATACACAATCTGTCGTTCGCTTGTGTTATTTATAACCTGTGTTATCTACTTGTTTGTGTCTGTAGATCTTAATGTTGAACAGACAAGATAGATTTGCCGGATGGTTTAACTTGGATCACTATTATTGACTAACCGGACATATTTGGCCCAGAAGTGGTTTAAATATGAGTCGTTCAGTCTGTGGTCGTTTTTCGGTTATATAAATACCAAGGTTATCCATATTTAGGAGGCCACCGTTCTATGCAGGTCTACACAACTAGACACTTCGTTGCCTTGTGTTGAGCGTTCATCGTTTACTATAGTGTATTTTATTTTTGAAAAAAAGAAAACATAGACTAAGTTAATTCATCGAATTCTGTCTGCTAAAGTTAATGGTGCTTTTAAATCTTTATTGTAATACCTGAGCTATTGTGCCTCCCGCGAGTAATTGAGCTCACATTCAGCCGCAATTACGAATTTTAACATTTGTATGCAAGGGTAAGTTTTTATAGCTAGTTTTATAGGAAATGCCTGCGAAAAACACTATTGATCGTATAATTTAACAGATAAATCACTTCTATTACATAAACTATTCATGGAATGGTTAGTTTACTTAAAGCGTAACCTATGTTTACAAATCTCGTACATTTTTAACTTCCTTAGTATCTAACAAGTTAATATTTTTGTACATTGTGTCTCTGCAATAAATATGTTTCCTACTTCGGCTGACTTCAAGTAGCCTGCAGTTGAAAATGAAATTCCATTTCAAACGGCAGAATCTCATTATGCAATCGAAAAAAGAAAAAAACTGGTGCATTTCACCGTATTCAAGTTATTTTATTTTTCGTTATGTTTCTATGTTATTAAGACAACGTATCGACAAGTGAGGTATTTCAATCAATATGGCAAATTTTCTATTGTATTATTTATACATATTGATCACCGCTGTCGCTGAGTCTATCGCTATTGAATGAGCGAGAAAGAAGAACTCACATCATTTGAAAATACTTTTTGGGCGTTAACTTATTTAAGGGAATATCGGAAGTGGTCGCACCAACACTAGATACTAAGCTCCGGCGGTATCCTCAACTTTGCCCTTAATTTTATGCAGAAAAATTGGCAAAGTCGTGTAATGGAAATTTTGAGTAGGCGCTATAGCGAAAGGCTCTTACCTATTGACAACAAAAGTGAGGTTTAAACTTCAAGCAGTCGAAAGGCCACACATCTGTTGAGGTTTGCGTGTTGAGACTTCACTTCTATCTAGTTTTTGTAGAGTCGTAACTTTTCAATTTCCGTACTGGTTATTGTTAACTAAACTGCTTTGCAAAGTTAATTTTGTAGAAAAAGTATAAAGCATCAATTCTATTGTTATATCTAATAGCAAAAATACGAACTTTAGAAACCCAACTTTAAAGAATCCTTTGCATAACAAAGCTTTAGCTGTTGTGCGCATGGGACATCTGATAAAGCTGCGGCAAACAGAAACTAAAAGCAGTCCATTTTGGCACTTGTATATTTGATGTCCATAAGTTAGAAAATTCAAACAATACATCCAGCAAGAAAATTGCCATTTGGAAAACACAATCTTTTTCTCAATCAAAGTATACACTGTGTATACATTTATAGATGTTTTTAACTAGCGATTTATGTAAATAGCACCCTTAACAACACAAGTCTTAGCACTGCGCAACAAATGTGAATATGGCTTTTAATTTATCATACAAACGTTAGGGTGGTTTGAAGAAGGGCTTAGGAACTATAAGGCAAGCTTCAAGATCCATACAGTACAGTCTGACGGCATTGGGTGTATCGGTGAAATTATTCGAGCGTATTAAAGACGTCTTTCAAACGAACACGATAAGGACTGACGACGTTGTCATGAAGAGATGATGTTCAATAGAGCATCGGGTTGGCGTAACGAGATTCTCTTAGTCCTCTTGGTTCCGTCGCGCATAGGACCATATATTAGCTTAATCCTATATGTTGATGACCTTCTAATCTAGCGTATGACTAGGCATTAATGGCACTATAGTGTAATGGGTTGGTAGCTACAATGAAACCCGAAATGAACAAGACGGAAACAGACTATGAATTTTAGTCGAAAAGGATGGCTCGCTAAAAAGGACATCTTTGAACTGGACTGTAGATCTCAATTCATTGACGTACATTGGTGTCACTTTTGATGATAAGGAAAAATTCCTCTGAGGACCATGTAAAGACGAACCCTAGAAAGACCCTTGCGGCGACTTCAAAAACTACCAGTAACATCCACCATTTTTGAGTCCCCGTCATTTGAGAGGCCCAGCATTTGACAAATTTTTTAACATTTGGCCACACAAAATCGAATTTCCCAAAACAAGCATTATGCCTACAGACATGGTAATATGAAATCTATTAATTTAGCTTCTGGCCAGCACATCACTTCTCGTTGGAGACCTTCGTCGAGTGTTTGAAACCTAGGCATACGTTGTACATGTTATAGCCTGACAACAGAAAGGGCCAATGTCGACGCATGCTTTTTCAGGATCCCGACGATGTTCGATAGTAGATGAAAAGATAAAAACAAAACGAACTGATATATAATAATGCGCTGTACAGAAGTTCTATAAAGTTAAAAAAAAAAAAAGAAAACCCTAAAAGCTACATGTAGCTATCCATAAAGGTGGCCAGGATAATTGTCAGCTATATTACGTTGGCATACGTACTCAGATCAAAGCAATTTATATCTATAACTCCGAAGTATAACTTCAGTATAACCTACTTTCGTTGAATTGTGTCGACATAAATAGAGCTCTCTTGGGTATGGAGTATGATTAGAGACAAACTCATCGGTATTGCCGCAATAGTTGTTAACAAGTTCCCAGGCACATATATGAGGATGCCGCAATTGCAAGAGGCGTGTAGAATAAAATAACCAGTTGTTATTCTTTGTATAGCACTATGGATTATAAATATGAACAAATTAAAAGGCACTTCTTAATTCACCCTACCGATACTTTTAAGTAACTAAGACCGCTTATTCCGATTATTTCCGAATATCCGAGTATATTTTCCGATCCATCTAGCAGTATTTAGTGATTTAGGCGCTCCTAACTTTAGCTGGTCCGATTTTCTTTTCAGTAAAGAATGAAATGATTCTGAGAGGCACCAGGGGTCAGTATTAATATTGGATGTATCATAGCTTCTCAAGTGTACTACTAGCTCTATTTCTAATACCCTAAATTATGTACCAAATGACTTACGCTTGTCGCTGTAATTAAAATGTTGAAAAAACGTACGTTCCGTGATTTCAATAATTCATACAGGCTGAAAAATCGGATCAAAAAGCACGAGAATTTCATAGCACTCAGAACGATTAGTTGACATTTTAATGGGCATTTCTTCTAATCAGGTTACCATGGGAAACGTCTTATATTGAGTGGGAGCAATCAGAAACAGAAGAAGTTGCTGTACTTTAAAAACATCTCCCTGCGAAAATGATCTTTTGTAAGTTGCTCCTTTTTTTTTTTCTAAGTTACACTTGGGATCCGATTGGAGCGTTCTCAATAGAGAAAAGCTGGCCGGGCGAATTGTGTCAACCACCATCTTCACGTCGTATATCCATGGTATTCCTGCTGGCAATCGCGTTCGGTGCTATATCATTCTTATTATTCGACGACTCCTCGGAGCATTGTATTTGAAAAGTTTAAGTTAACATCACTTGTAAATGAGTGCACTTATTTATTCGCAACTGGCTGCACAGATCACATAGGATTCTCTTTGATGGCGTATATTATCCCTATTAGAGTGTCGTTTTTTAGACGTTCAATCAAAAGCTTTTCCTCAGAAATCTGGAAAATGACCTGTTCTTGAAGCAAGCCTGATTATACATGAACGTCCGCCATTCGAATCATTACGGTTACGATAAGCGCGTTAGCAAAACGAAGCATGCAAGCACGTCCTTTTAGAAGAAAAGATTACCTATATTTTTTCTCTGGAGGAATCTCATTCAGACTAATCATCACCACTTTCATGCAGCTACGGTTCACTTCGAAGAAAGGGACTTCCTTTCTTGCCCCTAAGAATGATTCTTGCAAAGATTAAGACAGCCCATCAAATCTCATA
This sequence comes from Varroa jacobsoni, assembly GCF_002532875.2. Classification (NCBI taxonomy): domain Eukaryota; kingdom Metazoa; phylum Arthropoda; class Arachnida; order Mesostigmata; family Varroidae; genus Varroa; species Varroa jacobsoni. The sequence continues at coordinate 124,462 of NW_019213477.1, forward strand.
GAAGCTCCGACGCGCCCATTTTACGTGATGGTGAAGGCTTTTGAGTCTTACATCCGGTACCGCCGTTGAGAGCCGCTTCAAACAGCATAAAACGAACTATATTCTTGTTAAAGTTTACCTTCGTGTCACCTTTTAAAATAGAGCCTGCATTTTCATGTTTGTAATTTGCCTAGCAAGGACTGCAGTACCTGTCATTGATGAAATTGAGTGCATCAGTCGCTGAGAGAGCTCTGAGTAGCTTGAAGAAGCACGCTTTTTGTGAGAACCTGATTGGTGTTCAAACATTTCAACCCAGTCAATAAGCCTTTCGCATGGTGTCACTCGTGCTGATGCAGTCTTTTCTGAGTGTCAAGCTTCGTTCTGAGGGTACTTTTCCTTGAATCACACGGACCCGCCATTCATCGTAATGCGCGATAATAAAGATTTGAGAAGTTGGATCAATTATGCTTGCGAACTAGAGATATGATGAAGGTAAGCTCAGTGGCAGAATGTTCAGGTCATATGTTCGTCATTGTCTCATAACTCTTAATACTTTGCTTACTACATAAACTAATGTCCTGAAAAATTCATGGATGCCCATTGTGATTAGGCTTGGGGCCTTCGTCGAATTTGTAAATAATCGATATCGAGGTAGGAACGAGATATACAGTAATATCTAGATACTTTCTAAAGAATTCTCTCTGTTTTCAACGGAGGTAAGTAGAACTTGAGCGCCCTGTTAGCCAACTGTCGGCTGGATCATGACCCCTGCAGTTGCAACTATGGCGACTATTACCTATTTCCATACTACGGGTTCGAACTGATAACTTAGTTCTCTAAGCACAGTACGAGCCTTGAAGGTTTAAAATAGTTCGTCTCAAAATAATCCGCGCTGGGTTAATACAGGCGCCTATGTCACAATCACCACTTCAAAACATCGTTTGATCTCAAGAATAATTTTGGGCGTTTCGCATTTTTACAGCCGGGAATTGATAGAACAAGTCGGTACGAAATTTTAGACTGACCGGCAGTCAAATATTGGCCTTTTCTTGCAGTAAATTGATGTGCTATTGAAGTTGAGGGATCGATAATAAACGGTCTATAATACGGTCGATAACAAATAATAATAATAACCTGTTTTCCCATGTTGGAACCTCTAAGGCGTTCTTAGATGTCTGTTTTCCGACGACGTAGAGTTAAAGTTTGTGGAAGATCTGCGACTTTAAATATCCCGCGCTAGTTAGGTTATTCTGAAATCGGCGATAGAGGCTCCAGTTTGGCAACTGTCTGCGCTGTCAAGTGTGAAACTCGCGAGGAGCCCTATGGCACCATTCGGGTATCTACTTCGAGACTAGAGAGTTCGTCTTCTAGTGCCCGGACAAAGTGGCCGAGTTTACAAGAGTCGCAGGACGTAAAGCAATGACTAACAATTCGTAGGGCTATATAGGTAGTTTTATCGAGAGCCTCACTGTCTCGACTCACTGCAAAAATTACTCCGTTTGTAGCAAGTGCTGAAAGGTCTGTCGCCTTTTAGGAGCTGATGAATAAGATTATTTTCAACTCTGCCTTAACTTAAGATTTCAGAAAACCTTTTATATAGATTTCAGGTGCTTCGGATCAACAATCTAGCACTGGGCCGCATCCAAGCAACGACTGTGCTATCAAATGTTTATAAGCTTATACATTTTTATAGGTTCATAAAAATGGAGACAAATCGTTTTATTTCGAAGAAGAAGATCCTAGCTTTGCTCGAACTAATTGAGCATTTACGTCCACGGCTAGAAGTCCACATTAAGAATCGGCCATAAAGTTTAAAAATAGTAATTACTCCTCTTCAAGAAGCCTGAGGATAAAGCAGCTTGCGTTTACGGGAAATGCGTGAAGGTAACTTTAAGCTACTTCAAGTTAAGCTTTCTACGTCACCATTGGATCTACCAACATCGCCATAACTGTCCGCTGATAGTCAGTTAAGAATACGGAATCAACTGCGGTTGAATGGAAATAGCAAGTCATAACAGCTCGATCAGAGGCGGTAGAAATTTCACTTTTATAAACGTTTATACCAATATCTTTCACGAGTGATGGTGAGACGAAATGACGATAAACATCACCGAAGCATCACAGATACTGTGTTACTGCTAGTAAGTTAATTGAGCGACAACGTCACATCATAACACTCTGGTAGCTGAAGCTGAAAGTCGTGGAGAACCAAAATACGTTGGACAAAAATAGAGAAAGCGTGGAGGTTAGTTAAAATACTTACTTACTCGAAGTTAAGCATATGAAAGCTGTTCAGTCATGAGCCGGCGTCTATTTACTACTATGTGGGCAACCAAACTTGCCTAAAGCTTTAGCTAGAGGGGGGTCGGGTCTATTTGTGCCTTATCTAAGATCAGTGTACACTATATACTACGCATATTAATACTACCGTTATTAATTATGCAACAATGTTTTCGCTTATTATTCCTTGTGACGACAATACGTAAACAGTTTATGTTTGGATATTATTGTTTTTAGTATTTCTTGTACTTGAGGTTGTAGTACTTGAGGTCCATATGCGATACACCCACTAATGTCGGTTATTGTCTCGTTACTCTCTATGATCCCAGTGTAATTTTTATCGAAGGCAACAATGTAGATATAATTAACTGCAAGCTATAATATTCAGTCAGTTCAATTTGCCTTTATCGTAGCACACGAGGCAAATTAATAGTAAATTATAACAAATAATATATATCTTACTCTCTGCTGCGGATAGACATATATGGAAATACATATATGGAACATACATGCGTGAACCCGGTTACTGCGACTTCATGCACTACAAAGTACTGCTTGAATAGCGTCTGTTGTTTTTCCATTGACCGATAAAGATCATAGATTAGAACCTCATCTTTTACATTTAAAGATCAAATCATACGAAGAGCGTTATCTACGTAAGCGAATTTCAACGGAGCGTATATTATTTTTAGCGCTCAAACTTCTTAGCCCAGTACCTACAATGGGCAATACTGTTTGTGGCACAGCGGGGACGCGGCATAACGGTAATGGCGGTTCTTGTTTATCGCTTGATTTTTTAATTTTTCTTCTATAATTTTTTATCATTTGCGACACCTACCTTTTAGTGGTGCTAAACAAGGGAAAAAAATTTACTCTGTGCACGATAAAAACTATAGCTAGGAGACATGGGCTCGCCTAACCACTATCTCATTTTAAAGGTGACTAGAGGCTGTAGTCGGCGAACTTCACAAGCCCAAGAAAACGCTATGTTTGAATGTAGCAGGCTACTACTGGGTAGTATGCTCATATTATTATGAACATAATCATTGTCACCTCTTCAGAATTATTTCACTAGATTTTTTTTTACTTGGATGATAAACGAAAAATAAGGATTGAAAAAAAAATGTTTGCTTGCTGCCAGATATATCTATCCTTGGAGGTCTAAAAATAGGGCGAAATTTCGTGACCTGGACAAAACAATGGAGATGGCAAACGAGGGAATCGTTCCTACCACTCTACTATCTGTAAAAAAAAGAAACTCGAAGCAATCGACAAGGACCGCCAATGTTTTTATGTAATGTAAACAACTTATATATAGCATGCATTAACAGTACTAATCCTATGCTTTCTTGAAACAGATGACATTTTAGTACTAAACAATATGCGTTGTTTAATGGTGTCTATCATTGGACTGAATTTAGTGGCTCCGTCAAAAATAGAGGACTAACGTATTTTTATAGACACATATTCTTCTCTAGTGACTTCATGAGCTCTCACAAACCTCTAGCATTTATCCTCTGTTCCAAGCAGATTGAATGATGTGGACTGATCGAATAAACCATTATTTTATTACAATGTCCTAACTAAGAACAATTGTTGTTTATTTATTAAGATAAAAACACGTATTTGCAGTTAAACGCGAATAAATGCAGAAGCAGAAACATACGTCTTGATTTGTTGACGTTTGTTTTAATAAATAGGCCGCCTGATTATATCTCCGCCTGATAGTGTTACTACCTATCGTTACTACAAAAGTCATCCGAAGTATTTATAAAGCAATATTCAAAAATTATCGTTCGTTAGTGGTTGTTAAGAACAAAAGAATATAATCACTTACAACGCAAAAAGGTCAAACTATCAAGGCCAGAGAGGAAGGGTTATAAGGGATGAGCAAAATTCAATAACAATGCATTTTATTTACTGATTTAAAGTGTTTAAGTAAGTAACTGTAAAGTGGGTTCGAGCCCATGGCGTTCTGCACATGTAAGTAAAGAACAACACCGGACTGGCAAAGGAAGAAAAACTAGAAAAAGTACCAGGACCAAGATAACTCCAATGTTACTCTGCATTGCAAAATGCAACATCATCCTCCTATATCGTCGCCGAATTTTCAGGAGCTAGAAACATACGTAAGATGAAAATTGACATATACTGTATGCGGCATTGTTTTATAGTCGTATTTTTTGTTAAAGAGCTCTTCGAATTAGTATAATGAAAAGCCGTCTCTATAATGATGCTAGCAAACTGGCCCGCCATGGTTTGTTATTTCAGGAGGCCCGAATGTGGCTCATATTTGTCGCAAACATTTACCTAAGATAAGTGGTCCATGTGGAAAATAACCGATACACTGTTACTTATTACGCAGTTTATACATTATCACATTATACATCATACATACACATTTGCCAGACACCAGCCAGCTACCGTGTCCCGCAGTCGATAGTAGGGAAAGGCATCAATTTTCTGTTAAGCAAGACGTTGCCTCTATTGTCATTCCTGTAACATGGGTATGACGGACCGTGATTATTTTGTGACTGTGTTTTATTACCTTACAAAAATCAGAATAAATTTCAACCAAAAAAAGGTATAAGTAACTGGGAAGGAAAGAATCTGAACATCAGAAATAAATCACAATTAAGTGTAGATTTAAACGCTATGAATTATCGGATATGCTAATCTCTACAGGTCAATAGATCTAAAATCTTGAAAATCATAGATGTGCCTGGATCAGAGTTGGCCAATCTAACTTCTAAGTCCGCAAGGATTTGTATCTATTGAATTGTTGTGTTTTACATACTGGCCCTTTGAGATGAATGGTGTGATCAAGGTTTTAGCTCTACTAGGCAGTCGCCAAACACCTGTGAACAAACTCATACAAGTAAACTACAGGGTCATGTCTGATGTGCTACGGACCTGCATTCACGGACTCATCTTGTCCTGAGCGTCAACAGCCTTGCTAATACTTTTGCGGCCGTAAGTTGGCCGTCGTTCCACACCATATGGCTACGGCAGCACTCTTCTATGGTCTCTTATACCTTTTCTTTGAATCACCCTAACCTTGTTGAACTTTAATCACCCAATCGAGTTTTACAGCAGCACGCCAACGCTAGTATTCAAACCTTTTAACATCTCAACAAGACTCCTTTTGTGCTCATAGCTATGCTTTCCACGCATATATCCAAGAAAGGGCACTTTTCTTACTTTGCCTAAATACGCTTATGTAAAATGCAATACTTTTAAGTGAGGGGCGATTTTATATTCAAACCTAACAAGTTAAGAGAAGCCGGAAGAAACCGGTTACGCCCCCTTTCTAAGTGTCAGGATCTAGACCTATTTATGTTTATGAACTCACTGATAATTTGTGGAGGTAATAAAATCTGTATTAATAGAGAGCTTGCTCAGTAGAGCTCTGTAGTGCAGAATTGGCAAGTCACAATATAGCATCCCACATACTCGGGTTCACGTTAGGTAATTTCAAAAATGACAGCGCGAAATGCAGGCTTATAACAAATCGTGCATCATTCACTGGGCTAAATGAGTAACCCCAGTACTGTATAATCTGTGGTTTTCAGTTTCTAGTATTGTTTGGGCAACAGAAGTATTTTGGTTAAAAAAAAACATTACAGCTAACCAATGGTCCAGAACCCGGTCAACTGACCCTTTTAAAGCAATCCTAGGCGCTCATGTTTGATGGAGTATAACCTTTTCCCTATATTTAGCATTGAATAAGTTAAGCGTCGCCGACAGAGTAAAAAACCTTTTTTAATAAAAGTGTTAATAAAGAGGAACTAAATGAGCTTTTCTAACACATGTCCCACAGCTGAAATCTATAGAATGAGTCGAAAAAGAATTAGGAAGAATCTCTAAACGTTTTGCTATTTTATCCATGCTTTTATCCATTTCTAAACTATTGTCAACTCTGATTAGGTAAATATATTTTAAGATTTGCAAATGAATGTTTACTATTTTTTTTTATTCTCAATATATATATATATATGATATCTAAAATACTGACAACTATCTAATTTTTTAGCCCTTAAAATAAGCGTAAAGTCGTCTTTGAAAATAAACAGGATCTCTTTTACTGTTTATTAACCCATAAACAGAACTTCTTATTTTGCATCTCATTTCGAAAGTAATACAGTTCATGATTATCGATACTACGGTAGCCATTACTATATAATATAAGTATATACAACCATAAATTACTACTATAGTAATGTTAAATAGTATAAAAACTCAACGAAACTTCTATATCAATTAGAATTATGCGTAAAGTTCTGAGTTCTGACATACCCTTCATTAGGCGTAAGCACTAGGGGTAGTACGGCGCCAGAGTTGGGGCGTGTTGCTCACCGTGACGTCACCCTTGATCTGAAAGCTTACTCAGAAATTGATAGGATGAAAATTGCCAAGAATAGACTACAGGGACGCAAGCATTAACAATGTGCGTTTATACATATTCCATATGCTGTCAAAATACTGCTAATCTTCTCTGACACCGCCCTGAACGGTACCCTAAAGTTTTTTGCATTACACTTATTATTATGAATTTATTTACGGCACCATTTTTGACACAAAGGTGTAATATCCGTATGCCAAATATGAGCTTTTACAGTTTCTGTATTGTTATTAAATAAAAATAAAAATATGTGAACATTCAGTGGGTTAGCAGGACTCTGTATTTTTATACTAAATCAAAAACGTTTGTATTGATTTAGATTCTGAAAAACAATGTTAATGCCCACCTATTTCTTAAACTTCGATTATGTATATTTCGATAAAGTGTATTCTATGCGAAATGACGTAATCAGGTCACCAAACTATTGACCTGAGAGCTGAGATTTTATATGGCAATTTACTTTCTTTTTGGCAGGCATACGGTATCTACGTTCAAGTTGCATAACAAAGGTACCCGTTGTATTCGCAATGCTTCTACCCATTTATATAGAGTGTATATATATACTATCTAGACTATATATATATATATCACTGATAACGAAAAATGTTCAAAGGGCTACCACTTTATGCTGTATGAAAACTTATATTAGGCTATATTTAGTGATAATGTCGCACTAGCACTGTCACATATGTGATAGAATCGTATGCGGTACCGTATGCTCCCGCGCCGTAAAAAAATAACTAGTTTGTGTGTGTCAACATGCGGTGTAGACCGTGCGCCTCCCTCGCTAGATTTTCCTCTCCAACAGCTATAAAATGACTAGTGCATTAACAGCATTTTTTGCTGCAACGACGCTGTCCTTCTATCCCCAACATTACTGCGTCGTCCCTCAAACGCTGTGGTGCTCGTGCTATCTATTGTAATGGCCCCCGCCTTCTGGGACTCCCCTGTACACACCTCAACAGCCTCTCCAATCAACCGCCTCTTCATTCATCTATAGTCCATTCCTACAATGGTATGCACGCTGATATAAACGCGTTTTGGACCCGAGATTTCATGCGTCGACGACCTCTGCGCTCAGCCCATCCTTCTGCCTCGTAAATATATACGGAAGTTCTGCAGTATCCACTACAGTTTTTTAAATGCTTGCACGTTCACCTTTCTTCTCGGAGGCGATCTGACCATCGCTTCGACCTCGTATCACGTTGGAACAGGAGCCTGTTGACGAGTACGTACACAAGAACTTTTGCCTTTCGATGACTTCGTTCAGAAGGTTCTTTTCTGACATCGGTAATTTCAAGGTCTCCCGAACTTTTGGCGGGCACCAACAGGGGCTTCACGTCCACCAGATCATCCTGTGATACCCTAAGGAAGAACTCCAGTTGGTAGTAGCTCAGCGACGTTTAGCTCGGAAATGACTGTGCACACCGTAACGGAAATAGAAACTATTGTGCACGATATCTGACCCTACCGCCGGTTCGGGTTCAATACGCATCGCTACATCTGGTAATCGCATTCAAACTCCGTAAAAACTGTGAAGTTGGACGGACGCAGCAGTTAAGATGCTTTACAAAGCCGTCATAGTCACGATTCTTTCACGTCACACGGAAATATTTTACACGTAAGCCCCAGTCCGACACTTCTTGGGCGAATGCGTACAGGTACTATCGTCTCCTCGGACCCTCGCATATCATTTTTCCGCGTGAGGTGGTGCTTTTCATGGAGACCGTCAAGTTTTGAACTCAAACCTTGGAAGAAGCTTATAAGCAAGCTTGAGCAGACACTTTTGTGATTTGCCGTTGTCTTCTAATCTACTGCCCACGTTACGAATGCTACACTTTTTGTAGCAGCGCGACTCCTTCCATATAGCCTGTCGAAAGCTTTATCACATGTTGCGGCCTTGCAGTTGATGGACAGAAAAGCAACTTATACTGAACCATTTTAGCTGCTGTCAATTGAATAAAACCGCATAAAAATGTAGATGTGTGCGGTCTACGTGTCCCGAACTCGTTAACTAATCACATCACACTCGGTAGCTGACGTTGAAAATAACTAGTCGCTATTCTATGAAACCTCAATAGTAAATCTGGTTGTTTTACAACACAGTTAGGACTTGTGTATCTACCTAAATTAAAATCGTGTAAAAAAATGAAAATAGCGGGGTTTACATACTGTGACATGAGCGAATCGACTCGTTCATTTTACACAAGCTGAAGAAACAGAAAGCTGAAGAAACAGAAAGCAAGCTGAAGAAACAGGCACACCGCAAGAAGACACTAACACTGAATATAATCAAAGAAAATTGTATAGTACATACGGGTTATGATAAAAATTGACGAAATTCGTTGCTTAATTTCGGTGCAACGTCTAGTAACGAGGCCTCCTGTAGAAAGTGTTTTTCTAAGACACCAGCATCACGTATCGCTATGATTTTAATCGGCTCGGTTTGTGCAAGCGCATTGCTGGTACACTGCAATCAAGCGTCAATTTGCAGTTACGGCGCGATGGTAACCTTTTTGTTTTAGGTCATCACTGTTAGGCCATATATATAATGCCGTGATTAGTTTTTAAAGCTACCAATCAACAAACGAGTGGAAGTATTTGAACATTTTCGCTTAAACGATTGATTAACATAAAGTTAGGTCCATCAAGTAAGATGCGTCTCTTAACCAAGGCAGCAGCAGCAGCAGCAGCAGCAGCAGTCGCTACTTGTTAATGCCGGTGGCTAGCGAAATTAAGTTGTGGTATTTCCAATCTAACATTTTTACCTGCTTTTTTAATTGCAATTTTTAGAGCAATCTATAGGGACAATTGTGGAGTCAAATACAATAAACAACGAAAAACACCTGAGTACGGTAATATCATTTGACCGACTAAATATTCTTGTCAGTATATTCTTTTTAAAAAGGGAAAAAGATACTATTCCCTGAAATGATAAGGGATGAAGTCGAAAAATAAACATTGGATTTCTTTTTCTAACGGTGTCTACAAAAGGTCTCTTGATTGACACCTACGAGAACGTTATAGTTCCTCCGTGCTCCTTACAATTGTATAGTTTTAAGCACACCGGAGACTAATTTAGTTCACTTAATTAAAAAATCTGTATATAAATGTTGAGCAAGTCAAACTTAACACAGAACGGCATTCTTACGACAAACAAAGTTACGAACTTTCTTATGAACTGTTCTGCGCTTATCGATAATTAGCAAAATAAAAATAATGTAATAACTAGGCCAAAAAAAAAACAGCAGATTTTGAATAATACACCTTAACCCACTCTTTAGGGTCGAAACAAAGGCAAAGAATCGGATAAATTCACAAAATAATTACTTATTGATTTGACATCTTTCGTTGCATTCTTATAGTTCTTAGATTATTATTTGTTATAACCTTATTATTTATTTATTATAACAGGGAGAATACCGTTTACTTCGAATGAGAAAGTAAATTTAGTGGAGAGCGGTGCGGGATTCACCTGCACGGTGCTGCTACTTGCTAAAACGTGTCGCAGTTTCGTCCGTTGTCGTAGAATCTGGGAATGATACGCGAGAACGCTTTAGGCAATTCATATAATTATTGCCTTACTACTTTTTGTCATTGTCGTAATATTGGCAAAAGGGTTTAGGATAAAATCCTAACGATTTTTTACCCGGTAGGTGTCCTGAGGGCAAACGTCATAATACTACACCCTATGTTCACTTGAGCTGTGGTTGTTTATAGCACTCTGTATATGGAGACAATTTGACAAGCGTCATTTTTCTTGCGCATCTGCGGAAATGCATTTGTCACGTTTGCCCCTTCCAGTTGCCGACCGTTTCTGGACGCCAAAAATTGCCACTATTGGGACCACGGATTCGACTGCGTTTGCTACTATGCGTCATCTTCGGCTGCCCAAATGCAGCAGTTTGGAGACAAACGGCATTGACATTGCGCATCGAGCAATTTAAAAGTATAACCTGATGATGGTGGTGGTATCAGCCACCGAAGGTCTTTGATTGATAGAAATGACCTCGTCATTACGTGGGTTCTGACAAAGCGAAAGTTGCTGACGTTTAGAAGCGTGGCGCCGGAACCCGTCAGCCTCAAAAGCACTTATGCTTGGCTCGAAGAAGTTAGGTCAAGGTCAGCTTGTTTGAAAATTGTTAATAGAAAAGCGTAGGTATCTTAGAATAAATGTAGTAGCACAAATAAATGGAAGGTATAGTTATGGAAGAATCCGATTTTTGTTAGTTGTATGACCATGGTACAAGCCTTTAGACAACAACCGGGACAACAAGCTAGGAAAATATAAATATATCACACGATTTGGTGGTAAGAAGTATATTTGAGTAGTGGATATGAATATTGGTTGTCTTTGGTTGGCTCAAGGTTGTCTTTCTTAGCAGTTACGGTATCAAATAAGATTTGTGAATTCTATGGAAAAACCTCTTAACGATGAGAAAAGCATAATAATAGTGGTGGCATAGAGTTTTCTTACGTGCTCATCTACGACAGGATTGCTGAAGACCAATAGGAACATGGTACGACATAAAAGAGTTCGCTCCTATCCGGGGAGGGATCGCGCATTTTTTAACTAAGTCTGTGGGCGTCGCCTATGTCATCTATATAATGCTATTACACCTAGATACACCTAGTCACAATTCTAGGCAAAAAATCTAAATAATCTACATTAGTAAATTATAACAGACCATTATTCATTCTTAGTTGAATTCGTTCACTTTATAAAACCATTTGTATATTTCCGATGCTTATCTGTAATTTCGTTAAACATATGGTTCGTGATACGTATGTATAGCTCTGAGGGACCAAGATGAGGTAGGGGTGTCCATAGAGGCAAACAAGTTCGCTCACAATGAAGCCATTCACAATCGATTGACTCACCGCAATATTTGCCCTCTGGTAAGGATTAAGAGCTAAGTTAATCTACATTAGAATATAGCTGTGAACTGACGGGCATATAGACTGAGAAAAAAATGGAAAATGGATTTAGGAAGACAGATGATTAGATAAGGGCATCTTTACAGAAACGTTATTAGTAGAACTGGCTAGAAATTACACTCTGTGTTTAAATTAGGCTACTTGAGTTTCTTAGGAAAGACAATGTATAAAAGGTAAAACAATATTAGGGTCACTGTACGCAGACACTGCAGTGCACCGGCCATAACGTGAGAGCCCTTTTGAATATTGCAAGGTAAATGAGGCACAGGCTCCAGGTGCTCGCCGGCAAGGCCTCAACAGAAGGTTGAGTTAAATGGGTCCAAGAAATGGTAGGGATGACAAATGAAGGGCAAGCCGTGTAAATAGTATATGCATCGCGCGTGACCACGCAAAAACCCCACAGAAAACTTCCCGAGCAAACGAAAATGTAGGTCAATCCTAGTTTAATATACGGAAACACAGTGAAAACAACCTGAAGAACCACCGAGAAACGTAAGATGCAAATACGTAGAGCCTTTTCGAGAAATGAGTGGTACAAACCACAATTATATTCTTTAGCAAAACGTTACCGTAACGATAGTTTAAGAAACCACAGAAGCTTTACCAATGTGAACAAATGCGGGTCTGCTCGTTAACACCAAATAGCCACTTCTGAACTAGTGTTAAATAATTTATTTCGATGCCTCCTAGTGCAAGCGTGTACAACTCTTTAAAGCTTAAACTTTGAATGCCAGTTCTTATGTATTTGCTAGGACCGGAATAAAATTTGGAAATCTGTGGTAACGCAACTATATACATTCAGGATACATTAAAACAACTTTAATATGCATTTATATATACTATATATATATATATATATATATATATATGAAAACAGGTACTTAGAAGAAGTAATTAACTTTGGAGCAAACTGGGATACTTCTGAAGAGATAAGAAAGAGTACGAAATGAAAGCGGGAGTAAAAATAGTTCGCCCTAATACCTCACATAGACAGTCATATAGACGATAAACACTGCCATCTGAGAAGCAAACACTTATTACTGCGTAATTTGGAAAACATCGGAAATAAATATTCGATCCTGAATCTCTTAGTTTTGGGTACTTATTTTTTTCAAATTCTTCGGAAGTCGTGAGATAACTGCACGAGCTGTCAATTCTACTACTTTATAGTTTCGGTGGTAACTTGCCTGGCGTAGAAGCATTGAAAAACAGACAATGTCTCCTCGTACAAAAATTCGCATACTTACTGCACTAAAAATAACGGCTATTGATAAATCAAATAATGAAAGATTTTGACTCATCGCCATTTATTTTTGCTTGCTAAAATAAACTTGCTAAAAATCTCAGAAGGCACACCTGGTATTCCCTTGACTGGACCCACTGAATAGGAATCAAGCTATTATTATTATCATCAAGCTATTTTTTTTTTTAAATATAACGATTTGAACACAAAGACTAGGATTCATTCGATTAGAGTGGGGTGCATTTGTTGACCACTATGTTGTGTAACGACATAAATAGAAATGAAGGTTTGTTTACTTTATTAAATTTCTATAAAGAGAGAATTATTTCTGCTGATGATAATTTTAGCGACTGCTGATGATAGTTTTAGCAACTTTTTTGAAAACATGTATTATTCTTTTTTCGTATGTATTAAGCATACGTTAGAATTGGTGGATGTCCTTTCCTTTCGTGATCACTTCCTGTCATTTTAACAGATGCCCTAAGTAAAACATTTAATTTTAATTCAATATAAGTGAAAACGGGAACTTTATATCGAAGCTAAGATTGTGCCCAATGGACTAAAATGTATTCAGTCATTACTTGATTTACTACATTTGATGACGTTTAATCAACAGCCGACCGCGAGCATATGCTTTCATTTTTTCAGTTGAGGCCATATTAGTTGCACAGACATGTTTCTCGCAGTGATATCTTCCATGTTTTTTTTTTCTTCCTCTTCATGTTTTTTTCCATAAATTTCATCTTAATAGGTACGATGGATACCAGCCCCCCAAAATCCGTCGCAAGGACACCCCTTCTCAGCGACACTACGCTCTCAAGGATCGATTTAAAATTTAAGACATTTTATATACAAATCGTTCAGTGAGCCTTAGATTACTGGCGAAAATAACCAGGGCTATACGAACGGGCTATTTTATTGTTTTGATTGTAGAGGTGATTTGGGGTTATGGAACAAAGTGTCCGGTAAGTTACCTCGAACAACATTCAGAGAATAGGTGAGCTGTTCGACATTGTATAAAATGATATTTGGCGCTTTCCGTCTCTTATATCCGCAATAATCTGCAAATGTATTTTCTGCAATCATTAAGTTATTGTGAAGACACCGTTGAGTAAGCTTAGTGACAAAGTATCAGCTGTTTTAGCGCGCTTCTTCTTAAAGGATTTAATGTTCATAAAGGGTTTAGGCATTAATTTTTTCAAAATTTCGTGGCTGTACTTTTTAGTGATAGGACGATTTCTCAATACGAAGTCACAAAAACGGAATAAGACTGTAAAAAGGAGTTTAATTCTTCATCAGAATCATTTATGTTTTATTGAACTTGTGTTTGAAACGGTGAGTTGTTAACGGGTTTTTTTGTCCCCACGATATATCCCTACAACCATGCCTACGTCTCCAAATCTGGACCCTTGTTAAGTGTATTAAGATTTTCACGGAATAACTGTTAATTGATTTTAGTTTACTCATTTTTATTACACCATTTTTGCTGTAATTCTTTTCACTTTCAAATAAACCTTCAAATCGGTGCTAAATTATCTTTGTACCATGTTAAGCTTTCCAATCAATCGTTCATTTTCCACGGTTCATATACATCAGCCCTACTAGCTGTCATATGTGGTTCAGAATGAGGATCGTTTTCAAGCTTTTCTAGACTGTTGCGAAGCTTAGCATAACCTCGCAGCCTTTTATGAAATAGGGATCACTTGTGGGCTTTTTATTTCATTCTTACCACAGAAAATTATGCACGCTCTTTGCCACTTCATTTTCGTTGTCTACAGAAAACAAAACACGACCTAGGTTCAAAACGTCCGAAAGACGTAAAGCGCACGTTCCAAGGCGTTAAAATTTGGCTTGTGAATAATAGACTGGCTGAGGAGTGCTGTGTCATATGCCCAGTGACGGGACCCTATTTTACCGATAGAAGTTGGGGGCTGTACGTATATGTATATATGTCGTTGGCTAGTCCTTCGGTTAAAAGGGACCAGGGGTCGCTGCTTCAAGTCCCCCTAACGACACATATTATACAACCTGTGCGAATATATAATAAAAGCAATCTTCTTGGTGTACCTTTCCTTATTTAGTTCTTCGCTGTTTACCCCCTATATGCCATTCAAAAGTGCTTTTTCTCCATAATTCTGCTGTAATTATATTGTGCAGAGGACGGATTTTTATGTTGATGGAATTCTCGGATAAGAAAAGGCATCTTTGACATATAACCTGCTTCACCTTATGTCAAGACTAAAAAGCTGTCAACAAGATATTTGTACCGCAGGTGGTTTGGACGCCATATCTCAAAAGTCTGCGCGAAAAAGTTTAGTGAAGCTCCATAATAGCACTTCGGAGCTAGAGTGTGCACCCCGCCTTGATTGGCCATCTGAAATAATCAGTGAAAACCGCCTGAAAGTATTCTCAAGATAAGACGACCGAAAGACAACGCGTCAGCTGGGCGAAAACATGTATTGCAGTTAAATAGCTGTCAACGCATATTATTTGTTAATGAAATCATTTTCAAAATTATGTATGTGGGTGCCCTGTGAACTGAATGAACCGTTAAAGAAAGATGGCCTTTCATTCTCTCACGACATCTTGCCCGATATCGACAAACCAAAACTATAATGACACGTTTCTACGCAGAATTGTCGCTGGTGATGAGAAATGGTGTCCGCAGGGCAATATAGAGCAGAAAAGAAAATCAGTAGAAAATCGTAGAGCCAAGCCAATCTTCATCCCAAAGTAGCCGTAATTCGTATCTGGTAGAACTGGAGTTCTTATAAACTGAAGATTGCTTGAGGTAAATAAAACGATTAATGAGAGTCTGTATACAGCCCAGAAAGGATCGACTGAATCGAAAGAAAAACCCAATAAACCAGGTGAAGTCATCCTTTTCTACGGCAACTCCAGGCGACACATCACGAAGTTTTGAAAGGCGCCCTATAAGAGCTTAAGTGAAAGATCATTTTGCATCCACACACTCTCCAAATTTCACTCCGACGTATTATAACTTTTTTTTTCGAATACTGATAAATGAAGCAAGTACGCGAATATTCGATGGTGAAGATGGTCTCAAAATCTGGTTAAACCTAAAGCTTACAATAAGAAGGAATACCTAAATTGGTTATGAAGCGGGAAGAGGTCGTATAAAGTGACAGTGTCTCGTTTTAGAATCTTGGGCAAAGATCAGCTAGTATGTAACTTTTGCACGCTAAATGAACCCTTATGGAAATTATAAGCTTCTTGCATTAACCTAAATAGTCCGTGTACCACATCGTAAGCGAATATGTGATTGTAGTAGACTTAGTGCAAGCGAAAACCCACGATAGAGAACAAAAAAAAAAAACAGTGCGTACTCTAAAGTTAATCGCTACTGTCGAAAAATGCTTTTCTAATGTTTCTTCAGGGCGTTCCTAATAATCATGGCGCTAGTAAAAAAAAAAAGAAGACTGTTCACGAAGATCTCAGGTACACACCATACGTCATTAAGGCAAACAGATGCTTTACAAGAACAACAACGTTAAAACACTTTTTCGATGTTGTTGGCTTCACGTCGTTCTTGGTTTTTTTTTTTTTTTTTTTTTTTTTTTTTTGGTAAAAAAAAATACTGATGATGCAAAAACCTTAGAATCATACCTAGGAATGATCGCCGGTCTGTTTACGCTCCATGAAGTACGTAGCAGTTGATCACTATCTTCGAACAAGTTCGGATAGTACGACGCCAACATGCCCAGTTATGTCACAAAGGATAGGTGCGGAGAGTTATGAAAAAAGAAGCAATTAAAACGAGCCCAACGAAACCCAAACGAGTAGTTTGAAGCCTGAATCGGAGCTGTAATTGCAGTGAATGATGGTGATAGCGAACAAAACATGGCCGCCAGCGATAACACTCTCAGCACACGTAAAATAATGTAACGATATATAGTTTTCCCCATTTAGACACAGTATTAAAAACAAAGCAGGAAAAAGTTCCAATTTGCCAGTTGTGTCCTCTGTATATAAGGGGGATAGGGTAAGACTGTATATAGAACAACAACAACAACAACAAAGCAGATAGTTCAATAAAATGTGTTGCATGCGCTGGAGATTCTATTCCTACTAAGGACTATGCACCGCCGCTCGACTCAGCGCCTCGTTTGCAATTGTTGCCAGCATGATTGAGGGTGAGTCGACGTTGTTGGAACTTCTTCAAGACCGTTTCTTATCGTTACGGCTCGTATATTACTAATCATATCCGTTGCTACGACAAAGTGTTCTCTAAATAAATAGCATTCATACGGACCAGTACTACTGCGTCGTCACTACAATATGGACAAAGTTAAAAGATTAAATTTAGGGTATTCATTCCAAAACATGCGCATATACTCGAGTAGCCAAATCTGCACTAGCGACTTATTATGAGCTAGTACACTATGTTAATGGAAGACGTATGGTCTCCCTTCATACATTCTAGCTACGTGCAGTTGCACGGAAATGTGTAGAACATGCAGATAAATTGACTGAAGCTGACCAGAACCTGTACGCAGAAAAAATAGCTTCTAATTCTTCTAACTAATTATAGCAGGGGACATGCCTCTTGAATTCGACATGCTTTTATAAAACATTATAAAATTGTATCAGTGTAATGACTTGTGTGGACTATCTTATAGCAGCGTAACCACCGTACTTGCGGAAAATCCAATGTGTCAATAATGTGTTGGATACGGATTGTCAACCACTGGCACGCTCACTAGTTTGAAAGGGCGCAGGTACGATGCATCAATATAACCCGAGACGAGGAACCCATTATGGTTGCGAGGTTCCTGTCTGGGCTTAGAGTGAAAGCGAAGGCTGCCTAGACGAGATACAGGGACAGATATCTCTAAGTACGAGCACATCAATGGGCTCGTATCGAATCAAAAAGAGCACAGCGCTATCTAGATCTGACCTGCAATCATGTCGTGAAGCTTCTACAAGACGAACGAATGTGTCAATGCACGAAACCTGCAATTAGAGAGGGCAGCGGGATTGTGTAAAACCTATAAAACTATAGCTGCCCTGTACTTTCATAGAGGATACACATCAGCCGTCTTGCCAGCTTGGTGCCCCTGTGGAACATTAGAGTTCCTACGTGGAGAATTTACAGTTCATTGGCCTACGAGTATATTTAAGGCTCTTACGTATTTGGCATCGAGCGAGTAAAGATATGCCATGCGGTATATATAATTGTCCTGATTAGACTTTGTCGCATTTAATTTTTCGGTTACTATAGCTTTTGATAATACAGTAGACTCTTTACGTATTTGATAGTTTTAAAGTATGCCTAACAATAATGCGATTTTTCCTGCATAATTTAGCTGCCTTTATTTCCTTTTCTAGCAGTTATCAACGGCGCCAGTAAAATGACATTTGCTTGCTAAGTAGGCATAAAGGAAAAGTTCGCGTATGGTGGTACGACATGTTTTCTATAAGTATGAGATATTGAGCCGTCGATATGTACAGATGAGCGGAGTGCAAAAGTCTGTTATATTCTAACCGGAATGGCTCCCTCTGCGCAGGCTGACACGGGAATGAAGAAGCGTTTCTTACTATTTCTTTCTATAAAGTCTATTGTCGGCTTTACTAAGAACAACTTTTTGGCTTTCTACTCCTTATGCATTCATTTGTGATTTCTATTATATAGCACCTATGATCTATTCGCTTGGCCAACGAATAGTTTGAATGTAAAACGAATTTGCTGCGTTTGCAGCGACTTTTAACTCTCGTTACTTACACATTTCCTATAATTTGCCTAATCTGTAAGCTGCCTGTAATCAAATCATGTGGCCGAAAACCTGTATATCTCATACTGCCTTCTCTACTACTCTTCGACTAAAGATCTGTACTACCAAACCCGGCAAAGAGATTGAATGCCGACTAAGTAATCTGTCGTTGACAACGGCAATGAAATATTTTTATTGGGTCCGTCATTTGAATGCTTCTTCTCCGTGGTACACGGGATACGATCGGTGTTTTCGACACGGGTGATGCAGAAACCAAGCTATCTAGCCTCCCTATCCGAAGTGAAATTCATAAACGTTTATACTATAGGAGAGATAATTATTCTGTTACTTCGTTTTCTCCTATGTTGCTAGTGGCGTAGATGCCTTTTAAAAAAAGTGTCACTCTCACTTAGAATGTACTACTTCAGTTGTGTGCAACGCTAAAGGAGAAAGACTCGTCAGCTGGGTTAGAGCTTTGAACGGCAACCACTACTGAAGCAGTGAATTTTTGCGCAACGTAGAAAAGTCATCATTTTAGTTTTCTAAACAAGTCTATAAAAAAAAAAAAAGGCACTGAAGTCGTTGGTAAAGCGGATTGACACTCGATACGCCACCACTGTGTGGTGCAATACTGGCAAAGGTAAAACAGTGTCTCGAGCTAGAGTTCTCAATGAACACAGAGTTAAAGCTTTGTAGTTGCATATACTTTGCTATTCTGCAAGGAAAAGAGGGACGAGGCTGCCTAAGCATATACACAACCGTGTGCTGATCTATGTGCAGTATCTACTGGAATAAATTGACTTGTTAATGACTGTGAACTGTTTATAAAGCAGACAGTGAATACTGTGGTATTTTCTCTGGCTGATGGCCTTCCTGGGAGAAGGGCATTCTGTTCGCGTCGTGTAGATACTCAGACTGTAGTAAGTAATATATTTGCTTGCTTATTTTAACGTTGTGGTCTAGGTTCGATTCCGGGCATAGACACAATTCGTTTCGCGCTAGGAGTCAGCTGTTAGATAGAATGCCTCACGCCGGTCTCAGAGGTAAAACACGAAACAGAAGATTTTGAATCTTGCCTAGTGCAAACTTTTAGTGATCAACGACGGACTCGAGCAAGAGAACGCTAACATATCTTCGTGGCGTCATGTAACGGTATGCCCTATTAAATATGAAATAGACTAAATACATTGTCGGCGGGCCAAGTTTCGGCCTAAGCCTTGCGCTGAATAGATGATTAAAGCAGTCCAGACCGCGAACAAAGCCCAGGTGCACTGCGCTCCTCCTAAACGGCGCGCGACCTCTCCGTGAAGTAAGGTACATTCTCTTGGCCCCTGTCGTAGGATATATCTAGCAGGCAGCATCAATTTTGAAGCTCGTGGGAGTAAAACAGCAGCTTGAGATACGCATTGTTTAGAAGTTTGTGAAGTATCGAACATTGTTTAGTAGATCTTTGGCCTGTGATTTTCTTTTCTTTAATTCTGATTTATCTTCAAGTTTATGAGGTGCTGGTTTTCATTGTTTGAGCCTTGTCCACCGTTTATCATCAGTTGTTTGTTCACTGGCTCTAGGTTATAGGAGTCGTCGGTCTACAGAGTCAATTGATTATGAGTGAAATCGTTGCAGTGTTGGCTGGCAGTAAGTTACGATTTTTTTGTTAGCCGTTTGTGATATTCTGACCGCTGCAATTGCATAGACATCACTTTATTTGCTGGCAGCTATCAGTGAGACATCTGTAAGTACACAAGTTTTTACAGACGATAGTAATGGATGAGCACCGTTATAGTAGGAGGTAGTCGTGTCCGTTATTAGCAGTTACGCGAATATGACACTACTCATGGAAGGCAACTGTAGGTAGGAAGCTACAGATGCTAACAGTAAATCAAAAGCTCCGAAAATCGGAACGTTTACAGAAGCCTGAACGTCCAACCAGGGTAGTCGTTGTGACTACCATGGAAAACCCTATAGGAGAAAAATGATCTTAAAGGGAGTTTCTAATACACTCATGTAATTTGAAAATTGCCATATATGTGTTTTTTCAACCCCATTGATAAATGTTCAACCTTCGTAATCGAATTCCTATTATAAATATTGCATAAAGGCCTTTCCTAGGTTTTTTAGAAGCCATATAATGGCCTGTAAGAGCAAAGACCTTTGAGTTTTGAAGTTCGCGTTCTCGGTGGAAGCCTCTTAAGCTCGAAGACATTGAACTTATCTTGGCTTATATATTGGGAAAGAGACCGTCAAGATTTGGTAAATTTATTCTAGAAGGAAGTAAGTTTTTTTTTATTCCAGATTATTCTATATAGAGTCTATATGCACCTCTGAAGCGTTTCACCTTCTCGAAGTGATCGTTTTTTTGAAAATGCAACTTCATGCAGCGTAAAATAGCGTTTGGTATCTATATATGCATAGAATGAACCTTTTACTGAACAAGGTCTGAAGTAATCTGGACAAAACAATAAAATTCTTGTTGTTCTCCTAAGACGGCAAATAGTTCGCAATTTATTTTACTGGCTTTTACCTTCATGTTTATCAAGAGCAGCATACGACTGTGAGTTTTTCAGGCTACCTAATCTTATACGTTTGCGTTTTGACATTCGAAATTAAAAATCTTATTTTTGAGCGAAGTTTATATTTCATTATTTGTCTGTTCTATCAGGCACAGCAATAATTTGCGCTAGAAGATCATATGATACAAAAGAGTGCAATCAAATTATGTGACCGGTTCATTCAACGGTTGTCGGTCGTTAACTAGAAAGAACTTGTCTCTGTTATATATAGGAAAGCTTAATTATACATGTTATTCTGATTATTTTTGGTGATACTTTAATGAGACAAAACTAGAAATGAAATCCTTCATTCGCTTTTGCATCCAAACAAATAAATACATGGTTTATTTACAGGGTTAACGATTTGGATTTCTGTGAGAAAAGCCGACAAGTATAACTTCTAGGTAAATCAAGCAGTCACTATTCAGTAATTGCGTACCAGCTGACAAACGAACAAATACTTATAGCTCGCCTGTACTCCTTATGGATCTATCGGAAAGTTCGGCTTTTTTGAGTTTGATCGGAAAGTTTTGAAGACTTACTGGCGTCTTAATCATATGCGCATTTGTTGAAATGTTGCAGCAATGAGTGAGCTGTGAGAAATTGTCCGATAGTTGGCATCGCGGCTCCGAAATATGTAAGCCCTTTTATGTCTTCATCTGCATATTTAACGCAGCTCTGGTTGTCGGCTTTCTTCGAGGCTCTTGTGGTGATTAATTCTAAATGCAACATATTTGACGTACTAAATGTTTAAAGTAAAAAAAAAAAATATAAACAAAACCACGTTATTCGTATAAAGAATAACGTTCGCGCTTCTAGTACACACTGTTTTTGCACCACTTGAAAGGTGTGCTTCAAATATTGCGGATAACAGCATAGTTTGAAACCGATTGTTTTTCCTTCGTTACGTGATTTTGCTGTAAAATCATCTAACGAAGCAAAAGCCTTCGCGAAAATCCCACTGGCATTAGGAACAGCCTACCTGGATCATCTATAGTCCGGCATTATCCATACATACCCTTCGGCAGGGTCTTGCGTGCGGTCATTGTGGTTCCGTGCCACTCATCGGAAGAAGCGGATATATGACTGACAAAAAAAACGAGCGAGTTAGTGGACCAGAAGACGTGCAGTTTAAATTATGTGAATAGAGTTATTGTTTTCTATACGTCTCCATAGACCGTTTTCTGTCCCTTTCCTTTTGGAATCATCGATAGAAGGCGTTTGCTTTATTGCGCGAGGAAGCAGCAGGCAACAGCGATATCCAATGTAAGAACAGTGCCACTACCCGTTTGATATGTTTACTTGAATACCATCCGATATTGTATTCCGTAAGGCAGTGCTGTGAGAGTAAGTTCAGTAACTTCCGCGATCTCAACGTCGATCCATATTTCACCGAATCATATTATGTCTAGAGGTGTATGTTGTTTGGCGTCATATCATTGAAGAAGAAAAATGTGTGAGAAATTAACGGGCCTGTCGTACACCATTCGACTAATTGGCTTAGCTAAACTCTACCATCAGACAGGAGGATACATCACCTAAGCCTTCATCAATGGTATATCGAGCCGAATAGGCTGTCAAGCATTACTCACGGAGTTCGGTCGCATCGGAACTTGCTGCATGCGGAACACGTATTTAGCGGCGATGTCTTCAATGTAAACGAACCGAATGATCTTCATACTTGCTTATACTTTTAGTTGCCTGTCAAAATAGTTAGGTAATACCCAGTTGTACGTTAATCTCAGTTAATCTTAACAACTTCCCGATCTGTTTCAAATGTGCGCGCCATTACGTAATGCATTTAAATACACCTCTTCAACTATGCGATCGTACGGCCGATACAAGTGATAACCACAAAATCTTTTTGGCTCTATCGGATAGCTAGTATAGCCACGCCATACGTCTTGCGCTTAACGAAGCGCCTCCTACATTTTTAGCCGTAATCATATATCCTTTCCTAATTTATATATATATAATTAGTAATTTATCAAATAATAATAATAGTAATTCATATATAATTTATTTAATAATTTCTAATTTCCCTGCCCTATACACTTAGCGGCACGTAGCTTTCGAGCTACAAAGACTGCGTACATATCCAATCGTTCGGCGCCCAGAGCTATTACGTGTACTCCTTGAACAAACTCCACTAGCTCCATGACGTCGGTCTCTTTAGGCTGATATGATTATCTAAACATTGGTACAGTTGATACTTTCAGGTATCAGTTGTTCGGTTCGACTGGATCCGTCCACACTTTTGCTCGTGTCTCGTATCTAAGACAGTGTGCAAACAGAAGCAGGCACTTTCTTATCTTCTAAAAGTGTCATTCTTGAAGGGTATATCAACGACCGCGATTACAGCTTCAATTCGAACGGCCTACAGGCTTGTTCAGGTTGTTTCTCTTGCACATCTGCCAATACCTTTTTTCCTTGAGTCAACGAGTCGGCGTTATCATTTCGAGACTCTTTTTCAACAGCGCCCCATGCAATGTAGAATAGCGGACTAGAATCGGAATTGTACGACGACTATACCTGGTCGTTGAAGAACACGCTCGTATTTTCCTGTATCCCGCTGCTGTCACCAAATTTGACGACCGCCGGCCGGGGTCCGAATTGCATTTCATATAATTTATAATTCATTCAGTATGAGATGTTAACAACGTGTCATGCAAATCCGTTTCGATAGTTCAGGAACTACGGTTCCTGTCGGTATATATAATACGCAAATGTCTTATTCCCATGGAAAGCCTCCCATGCGCTCCGCAAATGATCATTAAATAATAAATACCATACTTGTTTTTGTGCATATGTGTGTGGCACTGTAATAAAAATCTTTGAGTACATTACATATATGTATGAGGAAATTATTTTAAGTGCCCTGTTATTTTATTGAGTTATTTGAGAAATTGTGATTCAGTGTATTCAGCCGTCGAGCTCGAGATACGTTGCGTAACGAGCGTAAAAGTCGCTCACGTTCATTCACTAGAACCTGAGTGAATGTTAAGCACACAATGAAAAGCCCCAAACACAGTAACTGGAACACAATAACAGATAAATGTAACTCTCTATTTAACGACGTCAGAGTAAATATGGTTTATCGAAGAAGCTCGGAGCGGAGCGAACATTTAGCTCTCAGAAATTCACATACAGACCGAATATCGAAGGGCAAACGTTTCGATCAAATATGATTTTTAGCATATTCTAGCTTTCTTATACGATATACGAAATAAACAATTTACGAGCGTATGGCTATAATTACGAGATTCGACTTAATATCCGTGGACATATACTGGCCGTTTATATTTTTATTTCTATTAAATAAATGGGTAAGATCAATCGCGGTAAAATCCACAGTTGTTTTGCTCTTTCTGAACACCGTCCCCCGCGAGACATAACATCAAAATACCTTGCGAAACACCACCGTTCCAAATCTTATCAATCCCAAAAATTACTCTATGAGCGATTACGATAGCCGCACTTCCCAGCTACCTGATGAATTTGAGTACAAACGAAACCTAGAGTTTCAACTGAGAATCATATGGACTCCTGACCTCTATCTAAATGTCCTTTCTTAAAATCCAGCTTTTTTCAGTACTTAGTATTTCTGACGTTCGAGATGTGTAGTAACACGTAGTTTGGACACGTTCTTCGCCTGGATTATCAAGATAGATATCTAAGGATAACAAGGCATAAACGTGGTGTTTTTCATCTAAATTGAAAAAAATCTAGGAGGAAATAAAACACAGAAAGCGACACCTATAAACAAATTGTAATAAATTTTCTGAAAAGAAAGTTGCCCTTCTTAGTGTACTTAGCTTTTTTCTGAGAAAACCAAATTGAACTTGTGTATTATTAAGCTGTGCAAGTTTCGTGTGAATCCACAGTTGACGCACGCTAGTCAGTTATGGCACTCACCGCGACCATGTGGCCTCGCTCTCCTTGATAAAGATAAAATATAGAAAAGTTTTCCAGCAGGATATCTAAAGCAGATCGAATGAAAGCTGCACGCGTGATGCACCTTAGAAGAATATTGAGAGAAGAGGATGTGCTTTGTTTGATCCTTAATCTAATAGTCCTAATCCGCCGTGGATTTACGAGGTACCTTAGAGTTTACCCACAGTGCATCATAAGCTCATAAAGACTAATAATACGATACTGTATATACAGTTTATTCGCAGTGAACAAGGAGACTCTAAAGAGAGTCTCTTTAGGAAGGATAGTTGTGAACGAATTATGAGATTAGAATAGCCCCCATTAATTATTCTAGGCTAAGCATGTTTATGACCTTCTTCTCTTATAGGCAAACTAGTAATTATTCAAAAAATAACACCCGTTGACTTTTCTTCTCTCCATAGAAGTGTTTCGTTTTGTTATACAAGCCTTTCTTAAGGCCATCTTAAGTGAATAGAAAATTTCTTATTTCTGTACCGTTTTGCTAAAGATGCTTGTTTGGCTTGATGGCGGCTTTGGTCAAACTCCAAGTAGTGCGAAGGTACTGCTAGAATAGACTTCATATAAAAAAAAAAATGCCCTCGAGTATGCTTTATTGTCCATTATGAGCGAAGCCGGTAAAAGATCTGGTTAACATAGGTGGTTTCGAAGTAAAAGGCTAAATAAATGGAGCATTAACACGAAGCCGTTAAACGTAGGCTAAAATTTTCTAAGGGCTTGAATTGAGTGGTCTTGTTCTTCGGTACGTTTTATCTTCCCGCTCGAAAAACGTCGATGATCATCATCATCCGTTACTATTCGTCCGCTTACAAATAGGGAGGAATACTTTACTAAAGAAATCGCATAATTAACAACGCCTTTTTAGGCTTTACATTAAAATACGAAATTATTTCAATAAACCATATCAGTTGGTTAAACGCTGGAGTGAACTTCAAATAATAATATGTCACTCAAGCTAGCATTTCTAAAAGTTCAAAATCAAATAATCTTCGATAACCTGTTTTTACATAAATTATGTTAAATAAATTCTCTCTTCTTCTGTAGGATGCTTGGTCCAGTACATTGTAGTTCATAGAAGAGCCGCACAAGGGAACGTCCAGCGACGAAAAGTCGCATAAACAGAGCACGGACATGGCAGTGGTACCTCAATAACCTTGAATGTGGCATCGTTTTGTCAAAACTACAAAATGCCGGAAGGAAAGCAGTTAGCTTGGGTTACCTACTAACGTATTTTCATATACCTCTGTGATGAGATTCATGCTGAAGTAAAACATGGTCCGATGATGCTTCTGCGCTAGTATCCATGCTGTTCAACTACATTTAGCGGCTACTCATTAATGGCCCAAAAGTTCTAGTATGCATATATGCGGCAAATTTACCTATTCACTAGACCATTCAGGCAAAAATACAAGTAACTTGAGGAGATATTTTCGGTCACGTTCAGTTCCTCCTCGGCATATATAGCATACGTGGGGTGCTTCGCGTGGTCCGTATATGTTTAAGTGTTTTTTTTTTATAAAAGTCTTATAAAACCGACCACCGAGAAACTTATCTTGTTGGTGTAGTTATAATGAACTACACCAATAAGATTAGGCATTAGTAGTTGCGTATTTTAGCTAAGTTCCACGAGTGTCATTAGTAAATTTCGCGAAGATGCAAAGCCCTCGAGCACCGATCATTCATATTCATAGCGTGGTGTTTTCCGAGTTCCGTGTGAGAGAACAATTTTAGTTATGAGATGTGAAGAGATCCTTATTATAATTCTCAGAAATAGTTCTTCCAAGTACGGTACGCTTCGTTTTGTATTTCGAAAATAACTAATCAAATTTAATGCAGATGGCACTCCTCATACATGACGTGTGGCGTATCTATTCGTACATGAGATCTTTTAGTTTCGAGATCGGAGTAAAGCTATGCTTGGCCAAACAAAAATACGCTCGTCAATTACGTAGACAAGTTAACTTTCGAATAATAAAAAAAAAGAGATAAAGAAAATGAACTTTACATTATCCACAAGTCATCTATATTTTCATAAGCGGCCGTGAATGCTCAGCGGTGTAATACCGGTGTTGTCGGATAACAAACACATTCTTATTGGCATAAAGTATAAATATTGAGAGATGATATTTGTGTTCTTTTTCTTATCTTCATTATATTTTGGATAATTGTATTGTGTGTGTGTGTTTTTTGACACCAAGGAAGCGAGCGATAGGTAATCCCCAAAATTTTAATAACGGGATCGAATGCTTCTACATTATGTGAACAGTTAGAAAAAGAAAGAGATTAATGAGATGATCTATCTCATTCACCCCTTTCTAGTTTGTAGGAAGAAAGACTTTTTTATAAGACAAACTCAAATGTATCGAATGTCTTCATTTACGTGGCTTCAACGGTTTTAAATATTAGCAAGGCACAGCAATAAAAGAAAATCGTATACTGCTACAATTGCTTACGTCTGCTTTTACGGCTACTAAAGCATAGCCCTAAAATATGTTAATAACATCAATATGTTTATGTTTTTTCTCTTTTTCTTTTTATGAATAGACACTCTGACCCAAGCTTATCTGACGCAAAAAGCTTCTATGAGGTTACCTCATGAGCTCGTGGTGACATGGACGGCCACCGTGATACCGCAGAGGCAACGTGTTCGCTTGGTTAATTAAAGATATGTGGTGGTGGTGGTGGTGGTGGTGGTGGTGATGTAGGTTCGAAACCGTAGAGGCAATTTGTTTCAAGTTGGCAGGACTCAGCCGTATTAACGAATTTTTAACGGCAGTACCGAACGTTAAAAAATTCATTTTGTAGTTGCAACAACAAGCTGGAATATATTTTCCTCCTGATATTAGTGCCTGCATTAAAAGTACATTGCTATGGGATACCAATACTAATATGCAGGACTTGTTGATATGATTACGTTATGAAAATTAAAAAAAGATTCAACTTGAAAAAAATGGAAAAAAGACATGGAAATTGCTAACGCTGATAGAGAAAATAGCCGAACTTAAAATGCTTCTAGAAATGGGGGATCACACGTACAAGTTTTGTATTTCACGAGCGGCAAATGACCGCAAAGAAAATATCACAAGCGGCTTATTGAGAGTTAGGATTAGGCACTTATTTATGCCTTTGGAGCGAGTATGTTGGAACCCCTAACTTCTAGTCTTGTATATCCTAGCAAACAAAACATTTCGTACTCCAAGAAGCCGGTAACTTTAAAGTGTCCCTCGTATAGCTATCGTTTTTTGGAAACATAATTAATAATAAGTCTTAAATCTAGGGGGTGTGATGTGGCCGGTCTTACTTTCCACCGCTAACATAAATGTTCAACTGTCTTTTGTACTACTTATCAGAGGGTTAAGTGTTAACCATGACAAAGTTGATGGACAAAGCAGAATTTTATTAGTGGTAGGTCGGCTGCTTTCTTAGCTGTTAGTTACAGCTTTTTCTGGTAAACTAAACAACTCTGATCAGACTGCGCGCTATGATGAGTGTCAGATAGACCAATATATAAATAGACCTTGATCTGCTGATCTGTCAGACCCTGCTAAGACAGTCTAGTTTTTTTAAACTAAAAGCTTTCCCCAATGATAAGCTTATAGAGATCTCGATTTCGGCTAGAGGCTACAAGCCGAGCTTTTTCTACCTTGGCTTCAACTGAGCATTTATATTTGTTTCTGTTAAACTGGATTGTCTGTTCATTTTTTCCAAATGTTATTTTTTGCATTTAATTGTGTAACTAGAAGGCATTAAACTTCCATTTTTATCGCAAGAGCAAAAAACCCGTTACGAAGCAATCCACTCAAGAAGCATTTTTACGAAGGATAACCGAGAGCTATCGACTTTAGGAAAATTCTAATAGAACAAATGGATTTTTGATCTTCTACTACTAACCCTTACACTCAATGAAGGAGTTTTGAGCTTAGTTGTCACGCTGAATTCCAGGAAAAGACAGTAAGAAGTTCAGCTAACTATAAATATGGTAGGATTCAGTAAGCATCAATTATGCATTGTGTAAATAAGAATAGTGAAAGTAAGTTGGATGAAGTAATATACACTGCCGAAGCCGGGAAATTGCATTATTTAAAATGCAGACGGTATAGGACTATTTAAAGATCGTTATCTTAGGATGAACATATGAGATCTGAAGGATAAAAATATATCACGTAACGTCAAAAGGTACAACTCGGCGCCAGTAAGGAAGCTTTACGACATGTTAATTCCTACTGTAGAAATAGAAAATGAATGTAATATACAAGTGTTTGTGTCGATCAAATTTGGCGCATATGCCATAGTATAAAATTCTAACAAGAGGACATCAAAGGATTTTTGCAAATAATCTCGGGGATTTGACAAAAAATTAGACCAGCTCAAAACGTCATAAGCTTTTTTCGTAATTAGCGGTCAGTTGCTTTGTCTTAATTCAGACGGCCAGACTCTGTGCATTTACTGTTTGTTATCAGATATTTCTAGAACGTTCCATTGTTTAGTCCTATAGCTACTGGATCAGACATACGACCTCCCGAAAACAAATGACCACTGGAGTGTTTCTCTTGTTATATCGAAATATAACAGCAAACGTGTGTAGCTCATTTCTTAAACAAAAATTCCAGTCAGAAACACGCACAAAAAACTTCTTGGTGCCTTTATTGAGTAATGTGTCAGCAGAGACTATTTCTGCCTGCCAGCGATGTAGGAAAAGGTATACCAAGACCCATTCAGTACAAAGGGCTATGTGAAGATCTTCAGAAAAGATGATCTTTTTAGAGGAATTATTAGGTGCACCAGTGCAGTATATGGATTTCGGAGGTGCGAGTCGCGGATGTAAATCCAGACAGAACGCTTGTCAAGAATCAAGAATACAACGCTGTGAGGTGTAAGCAGAATGATTCTATTTCACGTAAACCAGATTCCGGCTTATGTCAATATCCTACAGTAAAGATTGTTCTTTAATGTTTCTTTTTTCCGCCTGTCTACATATTGCCATCTTTTTCGACCACTGGCATACAAAAATAAGATCGTATATTTGACCTTAAGACCTGGCTTTGTGACTCCAAACTGGAAAATTTCTAGCAAAAAAAAATCTGTGCATTAATTGAGGTATGGGAAGATATCGTGTGGAGTGACGGCAACACTTACTGCATCCAGTTGGTATGAGAAAGTGGTGTATTTCTTTAACTACATAAACACGGCCTTTATCTGAATTAGATAAATATTCTTAATGAATATATTTTGCACCGAATCATCGCTGAGGGATCTTGTATCCAAAATGTGGTCCGAAACTAGATCTCGACTTCTAGTGTGCATTTGGATGGATGTAACCATATATATATATAGGTATAAGGGTACTGACTTTTAAAACCAGGAGATGCCGAGAAGCAGAGCAAAGCTGTGGCACTTTGACGGTATTACATAGATTAATTCGTCAATAACAGTGCTCATCAAGTTACAAAAACCATAACGTGATCTGGCCTTTTTTATATTTATTATTATTTTTTTTATGTGTATATATATACTTATTAATCAATTGATTGGCAGTACGCATACACATTTTCAATTAGCCATTTGCTTTCATATTTACTAAACCAGTTTCCGATTAGCTTTTTAAACGGAGCTTAAAATAGGTAAAATAAGAGGGTCACCGTGTTCAGGCCATTAGATCTGTTTTTTTAGAATTTTTATAATATACATCCCTTTGTGAACTATAAAGGGCTTTCAGCAAGCATCTATAGGAATACGGAACTTAATTAAAATGTACTTTAATAAAGCATGAACTAAAAAATCTACGAATATTGGTTTATTAGATTTGAAAAAACCTACACCTATTTTTAGCCCTTGTTACCGGTTCATGAAAGCCTTCCTTTGCTCTTTTTTTGCAAACGTTCTATACACATCGCTAAGCGCTGAAATAAATTTATCATTTTAGTTAATTAGAGAGGGTTCACAAGCTTTTTTTTTTTTTATGGTGGGTCACGAACACTAGTATGGGATATAACGCCGAAGTTTAGGCACTAGGTATTATGGACAAGGTTGTGCTGCTCCTCAGAACCTGAGAAAACATACGATCTTAGTCAATACGGTCAATTTCGGTGTAGTCTTGATGACCAATAACAGCCGTTACCCGTTAGGTAACGAAGTAGGCTGCTGTTCACGCCGACGTCAGTGGTCTATTTACATTTGTTCTATGGTATTTGTAAACTTCCAAATAATATATATCGATCTTGAGTGATGCTGAGGAAGTGGCATATATTGAAAAACGAATCATACCGTATCGTAAAGTTCGGTCGTAAAATCAATAGGGTTTGCTAAGAATATGGGTGTATATTATTATAAAAACAAAAAAATGATCATGAGATCTGCTATCTTGGCGTGGTTTGTTTCGACGAACACAAGAATTAGCGAGCTCTTGGAAGTTGCCGAGACTAGTTTCGTCTGAAAGAGCCAAAGTAGCCTGGCTGTACACGATTTATTTTGCTGATAAGAACCGGAATCGCCCATAAACGTCCGATAGATAGATAACTTCTTTCTCAAGGACTTTACTTCATTTCTAACTTGACAACTAGCCTTGAGGTCACTTAGCGATGCTAGCCTACACCTGTATGGATTGCCTACATGAAAACCTGGTACATCTGAAGGTTATTTTGATGATGATCATCGTGCCGAATCTCAGCTTCGTCCTCATTGATATCACTGAATTACCGAAGTCCTATGAATATTTTTCAACTAGTCAAACAGAATTAATAACATTGATGTACAGAAGTTTGTAGACAGAACATCTTTACAGTTCAACTAATTTAACGCTATCAAGCTGGCCAGTGCATGGGAGGAAATGATTTTCCCCTTGAATCTGATTTTCCTGCAGTAGAAAATAGTAGTGCCATGACCGTACAGAGAGGTGACCTTATGCACGGTATCACACTTTGTTTAGCAAGTTCAATTCAATTTCAACGTTAACCTATGGTTGCCATGCCGTTTCATGGACCTGTCAAAGAAAACCTAGATAAATCCAGCGAGGCCCACTCTAACTAGAACTTCTAGCTAGAGCAAGGAACAGCAAGTATTCAATGTTATACCAAAAAGATAGTTCTGAAAATTTATTGACATAAAGAAAAAAGCGGAGCTTTAATGGGTTTACTGACGAGTTGTTCTCGAATAAGACGAATAGCTGGGGTAACAAGCACTCGAATCCGTTTAAAAACGGATATCTTCAAAGTATGCAAATGTTCGCCTATATGTTGTTGCTGGGGGTGCTAAGGCTATTTCCTTTTTTGGTGAGCAAGGGCTCTAGTAGAGACGTAAGAAAAACGTTCGGTATAGAGGTGCAATGATGTTTTCGCGAGCCGAGCAATTTTATCAATAGACAACATTTAAACGTATTGAGTACTAGACTGTGTTTTATGGAAGAGACCTGCGTAGGCGATACGGGAACCTTGACTAGGGTGGCAAGTCTAAATACGTCAAACTTTCATTTCGTCCGACAGACAATAAGAACAGCGCAAAACGTTACCTCAAGTAAGTTCATTGAAACTTGAAGGTGGACGCAGAGGTTCATAGTACACGTCTCTTCATAGCTACCCCTTCGGTGACCCAAATCAAATACTTGCAGCAATGGAATCACTGAAATAGCTTACAAGGAAGTACACAGAGATGCAAGGAACGGCACTTCAGTTTGCTCAAATTACGCAGCCACTAGAATTCGTTATCTCTAGAAACAAAAGCTAGAAGAAAAGCCTCGTGTTTATGTAGAACGAGGGTGATTGACTCACAGAGAAAAACGCAAGCATAAGCTATCATAGACAAAAACTATGCAAAGGGCGGATATCTGTTTTATGAATCGTGGACAACAGCGACGCTGCTCTTCTACATATTTACCATTGGCGTACGTATAGGCAGTTGAGGAATTTAAATGGCAGCAAATCGGAGGCTATATTTAAAAATCAAACGTTTCCTAACTTTAAGAGAGTCGATTAAAAGGGACTCTCACATAGCCGGCATGTAAATTCTGTGTTAAATTAGAGTAAAATAGCTGCTCACCCGAGTAAATAAACGTGGAACTGCTGTCAGTACATACGTGCGCGGAATCTGTAGCGAGAATAGCGAAGGTGCTAGGCAGATCCGTTACTCTTTTCGTTTATTATGATAGGTTTGAATGAATTGTTCGGCGAGGAGACAGACAGTCTAAAAATCACCGACTACTCTCGAAACACCGATCATTGTTTTCTTAGCATCTGACGCAGTTCTGATAAGAAAATATCTGCTTCCGTTGCTTCATAAGCGAGACGATTTACTGTTACTAGAATGATTGAGGGCGGGTTCGGATTGGGAGCGCCCCGTATTGTGAGTTAACGTTTTCAGTTTTACGTATGCTAGAAATAGGATCGATCAATTCCAAGGCTGCGAGGTTTTCTGAAAAAAACAGGTAGACAACTGCCAAGTCATTACCCACCCATTTGAACGACCGTCAAAAGGACATTACAGCAAGCACTAAAAAAGGATTTGTTTCACCTTATTCTTGCTGTTTTTTTTTTTGGCAACGATGATTCCGTGCAATAGTTTTATGCATTGCCGGCACCCATAACCGATTCCCAAAACCCACTTAAAACCAATTTGTTTGCTGTTCACAACACGCAAAACGATGCGCTTCAATTCGAAAATGCCCTTCCTTTTATGCCCTGCTCTAAAGCTTTAGCATTCAACTGCGTTTGATATTGGATAAATAGAGCATCGACATTAAGTCGTTGAACGTTACGTGTATTGTGCTATTATACCTACCTCGGATACATTGTTTTCTTTGTTGAAAAATCTCTTATAGTTTTTAAACCTGTTAAAATATCTAGAAAATTGAACTGTGACTAGCTATTGTGAAATAATTTATAAATAATTTATAGTGCTGACTTGTGTTTATGATTAATTAAGTCATATTTTATAGCCGTTAATGTGAATGATGATCTCTAATAATAATAATAATGATATAAAGATGGGATAATGTGGTATTAAATGTACCCTGTAATTCTAATTCACTGATTTTTTTCAATACGACCTCATGAGGTAAAAGAAAACTAAACAACATCGCTTAACTACTATATCTCTGCATAAAAATAACTCTAAAAAACTCATTTTTCTAAAAAAGCAATAGATATGCTACGCATCTGTTATTACTACAATATCTTTGGTATGCACGAGGAGAAAGTCGGGCTATACTGTGCAAGGACAGGCATTGTCATCGCAAGTAACGGTTATCAAAAATTATCTGTGGTCGATGATTTGTGATTGGCTTTACTCGCAATTTTCATAAACCGAATATAGCTTCTTTCATAAAAGTTACTTAATAGTACAAGGCCCAACAGCAAGACCCAGTAGCTCGCTCGGCTAAAGACATGTCAGTCCATTTCACCTACCAAGCCGCAATAGTTTTTCTCCACTCTAGTGCCTTTGATCCGTGAGGGCGTGTCCTTTTCTCTTGTCCGCAATCATGTCCCGCAAGAGACACCTGTTAACCCCCTGAGCTATGGTTCTGCTAATGGTTTTGTAGTCCTGTATATATATTTATATATAGGAAATTCTTTCGATAGTAGGAAGAAACGTTTTTTTGTGTCTTCTTATGTGCGAATGGTTTTTTGAGCCATACCGGAGAACAATATAGAACTAAAAGCTCAGCTCCTGGTCAGACAAATCGCATACGTAAGGCGTTCGTACGAAAAATGTTGGCTATTACATTTCGTATCGTACGAGCCTTTCTTTACGAACGATTTAACTTTTTAGTTTTAATCCATAGGCTTCCTTTGCTTTTTTCAGGAGTTATCGAAAGTTTGACAGAAACCCCCCACCTCGAAACAGCGTCGTACTTTCTCGGCCGGTAATTTCATCTCTGTGACAAAATCGTGATTCTAAATATTACTTCTAGGTCGTCTGCATACACCAACAACTCATTGTCACTAAGTGGTCTAGTTAAAATCAAAACCTTATCTCATGCGATATTTCACAAAAGCAGGCTTATAGTGGGACTCTGCGCGATACTAGCTGTCATTGGCATAAAGATACGAGTACCTGTCATAGTTCTATTTGAGGTATAGCCCGATTTAGTACGTGTTAAATGGGTCGAAAGTTTCTTCTTACCTCTATGGTAGATCTTAGACACCTAGCAAGTTCTCCATCAGGAACTGCCGCTTGTATATACCATACGCCTCCTTAGATTTTCAGATTAGACGTTTATAGATGAGACATGACGCTGTTTCCTAAAGTCAAACTGTGGGGAAAAACAGCAAACTATGCTCGTTTATGAGATTACGAAACCTAACTTTATTGATAGTTTTATAGCTTTAGCCAAGCACTTAATAACACAGATTGATCTAATACCATTATTTCCTCTTGGGGCAAAAACACCTTCGGCTTTTTCCTCCGCATCTACCACGCTCCATCTCGTAATACCTTAGTAACTAGTGTAGTAACTAGCTCAAAAAGTTCTCATAACATAATTTCAACAACTTTTGGGATACAGAGCTTTTTTGTGTTCAACCCTTTTTGCTGCCCTTAGCATGTTCTGAGCCCTGACTCCTGTATGTTACTTTCCCCTACTTAATTTTCATGTTTATGCATCGTAGTTATGCGCCTTGCAGAAGTGTCGCTTTTTTTTTCTATCCTAAAAGATATCTCTTCCTTTGTCGTCATGCTTCTGATGATCTGTCGCTTCAGATATGCTCGAAAGTTTTACATACATGTTTAAATTCCGTATAAGTCACACTTGCGCATTCAGTGAACCTACTATTATCATTGGAATTGTAACATGGAAGGTAACGACTAGGTTATTTAGTATATGTGGTCAATGGCCGTTTTCGAGTCTTTGTTTTTTTAGAATAAAATCGTTGTTTCCACTTAGCACTGTACAGCTTTTGCATATTAGATCTGAACATCCGTATATGTAACCATGTCTCCACATACAAAATGATTGGTAAGCCTTGGTCTGTACAAGGTGTCTAAAGTTAAGGAAAATCGATAATTTGGTCAGAGCATTACCCTCAAACGTGGAAACAATATTGACATATTTCTTATTCTCGGAGTTCCTTTTGATGCATGAGCATTGATTTGAATTTACGCGGCGAAGTTGCCTCGCTGAGTTGTGGCCATAGTGGTACTACTTGGCACCGAAAAACCAGTTATACTCTCATGGAAATTTGAAGGGTTGTGGCGCAACTCTGTCTGCTTTGACAACACTGGGTTTGTTCCTAAAATTGTCGCGACAAAATTACATAATATTAAGCACAATCTCACTCAAATTCGGTCCTTTTAAAGAGACTGCTTGCTCTCTTATTGCTTTTTTGTTAATTATTTTGAGGCTCAGTCCTTAGAACGTAGTGTTTTTTTCTCTGTTCAAAAAATCTATTGTAACAGCTGTTTATTTGGAAGGATCCTGTTCATTGCCATATAACTCTAGTAGCGTTACTCACTGCATCCAAATAGAAGAGACAGTCGTTAGTCCTATCTACGATTAGTTTAACCATTAATAGTTTCTTTTTTTCATTAACAACTTTTCTTGCGGCCAGTTTTTGATCATCTAGTTTTCTACAAGAATCTGGGAGCTATGTACGTCAGAAAAATAAAGTTTGGAGACTCACTGTAAAACTGGTTAAGACTGTCCCCTTTGGTCGTGTTTCAACTCTAAACCTCTACATAGTAGGGCTCAATATCATCATCTATTTGCCCCTCGAGTTATACCGAATTCGACATTTGCTTCTTATGCGTGAACATTTTTGCTAAAAAGACTAGAATAAGTTTATTAAAGGAGTTCTTAAACGGTGCGGTATTTGTTGAGACCAAATACCTTTTTAAAGCCTTTGTAGGATAAATACGCAAGTACTAAATTGTCTTAGTTGCAACAGTACACTTTGTAACTTTTACAGAGCTGGATTAAATCATTTAAAGTCTAAAATGAATTTAGAGAATTTTCTAGAGATTATAAACGCTGTGAATTGCTTGATCCTTTGGCGTCAGTATAAGACCTGATTCGAGCATCAGGCCAGCTCATTTGCATCATCATATTGTCTCCTTTCGTGTAGGATAGGGCTCTATTAGTGCCACACCTAGCCTTGCATTTTAAACTCAAGGTGACATCTGACGCGAATTACAACTCCCTTCTAAGATCGTATTATGGAATAGTATGTTATAGAGCACGTAGAGTATATCGCTAAAATATCATGGCAATCTATAGTTGTTCTTAGATTCAATCTTAAGCAACCATTTTTTCTTTGCGTACCACTATATTTCTTGAAGTACAAAGTATGAGATTGATCACACCGGCTAATAGTGCCCTCGAAAACGACGACAGCCTCTGCGATCGGTGCGCAACAACCGTACCCCAAAAAAACATTCAACTGCAAGGTAGGTTTTGAATTTTTCGACATCCAATACTTGCAGTCAGAGCCTTCAATCTAAATCATTTACGGCGGAAGCTATTTGTACGCGGGCAGCTTCATATGTGAGAAATGTGTCTTCAGATCGTCACATACGTGAAAGTATCATAGAATTTATGAATGATCCCTAGAAAAGACTTTTTTCCCTCTACCAACGGCTAGGGTCGCTTGTTACAGGAGTAACATAATTTGGTACGAACGTCAAATAAAGCATGCCGGTGAGCGACTTATACATCCACCATAATATAAAAATGTAGTATCTAAATGTACCGCGTACGTTTAACAATATATTTCTAGCATATTTGTCAAAAAAAAGTCAATACACTCTTCACGAAATTGTCAGGTAACCGTGTTTTCCTGGACAATGCACTGAGGCTGGAACAGTGGTATCGGTTAAGTCCTTAACAATATTGTATAAAACTAACACTGATAGTGAGCTAAGGATAGGATGTATAAAAATATTACCATTCCAGTTAACATCAAGATAAAATCCACAGGAATGCCTTATCGATTATGCGTATCGAAATACGTATGATCGATAGGGCATACGATATTTCAGTAAGTCGACACGAAAACTACACAAGAGATGCCGACGATACGTGCATATAGAAATTAAAAATTAGTAATTAAGGAAGCAATAGGAAGAGTTTTTCGCAATATTCAAACATAGGCCCCAACAGATCCGCTAATCCTAAAGAGGACAAATTATGTGTTTGATTATTAATTTTTTTTTAATCAAATTATTAATGTTTGAGAATCAAAGGAGAGGATAGAGAAAAATGAACATCAGCACCACCCGACGATTAGGCGAGCATACTGTTAGTATGGAGAAAGTATCTATAAATGCTTTTGGTAAACTTCAACATGAAATGTAACTTGGTAATAAGGCTACAAAAGTCCGAACTCATAGAATACACATGCCTAAATGACGGAAAGACAATTTACCTAGTTAAACTTCTTAGAATATGGTAAAAACAACTCCATGGCTCCTTATGTACCGATATTTAAATGTATCTATAGAACTAAAGTGAAGGCCTGAAGATAGGCATATCCCCTAAGGCACATTCATATAAATGTTTAGGAGAATTCCTAAGAGCAGCCATGTCCAAGGGCACTGAAAAGGAAATTTAAGAAAGAAGTCGATTACTAGCACGACGATGATTGAAAACTTCCAAAAATAAAAGGCCGTAAGGTCAACATTGTCCCACCTGAGGGTCAAACAACAAATGAAAGAGTTCTATATAGAAAAAAGAAAGTATCAAAAGAAAAAATGAAAAATAGTCGAAAGAATCGCATAAAGGACACGCTCGTTCTATGAAAACATCTGCATATAAAAATTATTTTCCTTCTTTCTGTAATTACTGTATGTATTTCCATTCTAGGAACTGGCAATTAAATAATTAAGATATATGATGATCGAAAAATAGAATGAAATGTTTATCGAAGCCGTAAACATTGAAAATTATACATCAATAAGGCATCAGCAAATAGTGTCTTTTACCTGTGTTTTACCAACAACTAACAACGCAGACGGAAGGTGCCCCAGAATCGCGATATGTAGGCAGCTGGCTGGTACTTCTAGTCTACACAACTCTTCACTTGGTATCTCGCTGATCACTCCATATTTCAAAGAACCTAATATTCCCTGAAGAAATCTATCAACCAACTTAGCATATAATGCCGATATCAACAGATCACGCATGCTTTCAATAGGATTTTTAAAATCACCGTATATATATACATCTACACCTGAGCTATGGCGTTAAAAAAATAAACAAGACTTTCTTATGCTCCATATCTTTCTACACATAGATTGGTTTTCTGGGACCAGTTCAGGCGCTTCAGCATTTTCCAATACTTTCTTCACAACCATTCTTTCTAGTATATTTCTCGATATCCATTAAAAAACAATATTAATCTTTTCTTCTTGGGTTCTACTTTCCCTTCTGCTTCATACACCAAAAAGATCTACATGTTTTTGCATATGTCCGATTGGTCGGGATGTACATAGTAAACAATACTCAAATGATACTGAATCTATCAGTACTCTATTAAGCAATACTGCTGGCCAATTTTCGGGGTTCAGGCTTTGCTTATCTCACCTGTTTACCTACTGTAAATACTACTGATAGTCCTCTAGTACTGACTTTTTGTATGCCGTCCGGGCTAATGCAGATAAAAATGAAAACATTTGGGGAATATATATTGCGAATCCAGAAAAAGATAGGTTTTTCTTTGCAGTGATTTCAAAAAAAAGCATTAGCACAATAATTCTGTTTTGTCTACGCCAAAAAGCAGAACTAACCCCCCCCCCCCCCTTGGTATATGTGAATAATTAAAGGCAAGACTCTAGAAACGCTTAGGAATCGAGAAAAGACTCTTAAACAATAGTGTCGAAATTTGAAGAGTCCCTATGGCGATTAAAAATTATTGTCAGCTATTAGAAAATATGTAACACATTTTATTTATAAGGAGGAAAACGATGAATCAGGACATTTTCTTAGGGTGTGATTGTCCGTACCTGCCATTGGACAGCAGCCTGGCTGCACGCAGCATTTACGTAGACCAACTTTGACCAAACCAATGGGACATATTTCAGTAACAGAAGTGTTTTTGGTAGATATAGACTACAACTAGGTCTGTTACGCCTCAAGGAGGGAAAAGATGTTTATATGGTTTTATACTATTTTAGCTAACGGTTTTCCGGTGCGCGCAAGCTGTTGGCACATCCCGCGCCACAGCTAACAGTTGAGGACTGGATGTTAAGAACAGAAATTTAAATGGAGGTAAGAAGTCCATGTGATTTTCAGTTCCAATTCTAAGTCTCGTATATATCAAGATTCATGGGAAAATGGCGTCATCGTAATCGCTCATGGAGTGATTTTTGGAGATTGGGAACGGTGACACTTTGCAAAGTATTGTGATGTTATGTCTCACGAGAAATAACATTCAAAAAAGGCAAAAAAAAAAACTGGGGCTTTTACCGCGATTGATCTTACCCACCTAATTAAAATATAGTCAGTGTATGTCTACGGCTATTAAGTGGAGTCTCGTAACTATAATTATCGACTCTTAAATTATTCATTTCGTGATAGTAAGAGAACGAGGGTATTTCATTCGAAGATTTGGGATGTTTCATTGTGTACTTGATATCCATTCAGATTCTAGTAGGTATCGTGGATGAACGTGAGCAACTTATGCCTTATCTTTGAAATAATTTTATTACCATTTGATAAGTGTGGCGTTTGTAGAACCTTCCGTGATATACTGGCATTAATTTTCATTTCATTGACTATTAACCAAAACTAACAGAATGTTTATAACTAAGTACTCTCAAGTTATTTTCTTACGAGCGATCATGTTGATCTATAAACACAATTCATATTTCCCCCCCCCCCCCCCCCCTCAAAGAGTAGCTCTTGTTTTCGTGACGGACATAATAATATTTATTGTTGCACGTTGACAGTGTATTTATTCTCCACCACAAACCGTCACAACATAAGTAGTCTATGAACTATTTAGGTATTCTGGCCGTAGCAACTATAACAACTAGATTACTACTTGTACCCTACTTCCACTGAATTAAAAGCCTTTTTCACTCGTTTATTTGTTCGTTGCTAAGCCTGTTTCTCTGGGATCAATACATTCCATTAGTAAGCCCGTACGTTCTACGATAGTTTTGTTGCCTACATTCACTAGCATGTCTTATGCTGAGGCTATACGACGGCCGGGAAGAACTAACAGAAGTAATTATTAGAGACAGTCTTCGAAGTGGATAATTGTGTTTTTTTTTTTCTTTGCTATAAAAGCATGCAGAAGAAACGTAAGATCGGGTTCGGGTCTGTTTAATTTTAAAGATATTTTAGGCTCTCTACTTTGTGGCGCCACTGTTTACGTTTTGTATGGTCCACAAAGTGAACAGTTTTTATTATTTAATATATTCTATAATAAAATAAGGCTCGTGAGTGCTAATAATATATTCATATAATGATGTTGCAAGTTCAGTATTTGGACAACTGATTTAAGTTGCATTTTCATTAAAGTTTCCTATATTGGCCTAAGTCTGTCGATCTCTGACAACTTCCATAACCAAATTCTTTTCTCTGACAGTCTTCAAACTCTAAGTAGCTCAGTCTGTATCTAGTTCATCAGTTTCTTGTATAATAACTCGACAAACCGCTAAGCACATTTTTTTGGCTTGTGTACCACACCGAGTAAGAACATAAATGTGACAATCCGTTTGTTCTATGCGACATCTTTATGCATGCATTATTAAGTACGGTAAATGGCGTATTTGTACCGAAAACCAATACTTCTGACGCGCTTCGAAAACAATACTTTATAATCTTGTTGTCAATCTTCGTTAATATTCTTGTAAACCGTTTTGTTACAGGTTTTATGGCATGTAATAACTGCATAATAAAAATTTGCTTTCTTTAAATGTTTGCTTTGTTAACAGGCAAGCGTTATATAGGCGAAATGGTTTAATACTTCCAGTTTTATACGGTAAGAACTTATCTACGAACTAGAATTGTAAGTAGAGCGTTAAGAATAAAATTTTTAATAGAAACCTGAAAAATCGGAACGAGCTTTGAAGGGATTATTTCATTAGAGGAATCCCAACCTTTATATATATATATATATATGTAAAA
Source organism: Varroa jacobsoni (assembly GCF_002532875.2). NCBI lineage: Eukaryota > Metazoa > Arthropoda > Arachnida > Mesostigmata > Varroidae > Varroa > Varroa jacobsoni. The sequence continues at coordinate 166,592 of NW_019213477.1, forward strand.
ATTACAAAATTTCCACTTCGGGTTCCTTTCGGGCTCCCATGGTCTATCTACCCGAAAATTTCTGTGATACCCAGACGCCCTTCTCTGATAAATAAAGTGCAATACTTTAGTTAAAATGTGTCATGGTTCAACCAATTGTCCATAATTTACCAGTGTCTTATTCAGGTTTGTATTGTGTAAATGAAAAGCGGGAACCTTCAGGTGTATCTCCTAAAGCATAGTATAGCATTTAAGCTAACACGGATGTTGGTTATATATAACCAACTCGCACTTAGTTGTGAGGGTCAAGCTTATTGAATTTTCCATAAGCTCTATGCCTTCCAAACTGATCCGCTTATCCTAGGGTAGAATTATATTCATATCATTTATACTGCAGTATTTAGCTTGTTCACAGGCTTTTCGACCTATAACAACCTGAAGCGTTTGACTTGTTATAGGCATTTTGAGTTAAAATCCTGCGTTGCAGCAACCGGGTTGGGTAGCTCAAGGTACATCGTCGGTGAAACCAGTTTCTTAATTTGCGATCAAGTTTGTTTTGCAGTTTCAATATTACTTTTGCGCCATGTGTGTAGCAAGACGCTTTTCATTAGACATACGGGGTTAAAATTAATCGTTGCGCTTAGCAGATTGGTCAATTGGGTTAAGCATAAGAACGGTGTTTTTGTTTCATCATGCTTAGAAAGGTCAATCCAAGAAATAAACTTTTATTTGGGCCATACTTCTATCCTATAATTGTTAGAATATGTGAAACTTTTTGTTTTACTTTCGAAGTTTATCACTAGATAATTTGGAGACGGGATAACTTTGGCCGACGTGGACTAACGCCCGTTCCGGGCCAAGTTAGCGAGTGTACTTTGCAAATACCACTCTTTTACTGGGAGAACGCGGCTCAGTCTCTCGGTAATCCGGTTCATAGTGAATGGAAGAATCGATTGTGTGTTGTAGCAGTAAACTCATCTGCAATACCTACAATTGTTGAAACGTCGATTCATGCTCAAGTTGGCCTACGGCCATGCGCACCGTCGTATCTGTTACGCGTTTTATCAGTAAGCGCAAGAAACTGCGGTATTTTGAGCATAGCAGCAAACACATTGAAGCTAGCGAATTTGAATCGGTGCACTATTTGCTTCTTCGCAATAAGGAGCTTACTCCAACAAGGACAACACATTGTATCGTTACATGCAGCTCGATCGTGGAAATGCAGCTATAAAGACCGAAAAAAATTCTTTTACAGCCAAAACTTACTGCCAGGCCACAACAACATCGTTAAGTTACCGATAAACTATACACACGTAGTGACGTGCCTTTACGCCAAGGACGTAACAGTGACATAGAATCATTGTAGATTAGTTTGCCCTTTCCCATGTAAGAACCAAATTAATTTCTGCTAAATGTAAGGTTTGCATGAAGCTTAAACTGCGTTTAGCGGTGTCTTCAGTACGACAAAAGCTCTTTATTTATGTATACAGGAACTGGCCTTGTGAGTTTCATTTATCGTTAGGTAGAAAAATGTAAGAGTTACATTATATTTGTTCGGGCAATTACAGGGAGGAATTATATTTGCAAGACCTAATGACGTTTGAGTTCATACTCCCACGGTCCAGCTTAATTAGTAAACGCTTAATGGTCGAGATTTAGGCAAACGGTCGAAAAAAGTACAGTTAGTCTACGTGCATATTAAAAGCAAGCAAGTGCGGTCTCCATTGGCTCTGTCTCAATCTGGTGTTTGTTCAAACCGTAAAACGTCAATTTCGAAAAAAAATCAAAAACGTATTATGTATATTTTCGAGAGTTCGTGGCAATTTTGACCGGCATTAAAACGATCCTCGACAGCCGACCGATAACAAGAATGGCGACTGATTTGTTCGAAGGGAGAACTTGATGCCCTATTCTATCTATTTAATAACTGCTGGAAATCATGTATCCACTGGCGATAGCAAGAAAAACCAATGGTACTGTTGCAGTGATTTGTTTTACGAGATGACTCCACAGATAGCCGGTGCTAAATGCATACTAAAAAAATCGTCTCCGTAAAAAATATCAGTCTTATCGAAAATAGGCCTCTCAATGTAAACGACATATGGCATCCTGTATGCTCATATTCATTGCGCTAATGGCTTCACTTGGTGGGAAAAGGTACGATCGTGCATTAGTCAGTCGAGTTTTCGGAAACTCTAAGTTAATCTAGGAAGCAGCCATACGCTCAGCGTACATTCACAAAACATACCAACGTAACTCTTTTACGTACCATGAACTAGGTTTAACTATCTCGAAGCCGGCCAGTACATACTCTAAGCTGACTTAGCGAAGAGTTTCGATAAGAACTTTCGTCTATGTGCGCCTGACGCACAAATAGTTGTTTTTTTTTTTCTGCTGGTACTAGTCCATTATTAAACGCCATGGATTCCTAATAATTATAGCATTTGTTCTTGAGTATAACAAGCTTATCAACGTCTCTTACGTGAAGTCTGTTTTTCGAATTTGAAATTTACGCGCGCGCAACTCTCAGGTAATGATCTACTGGTCAAAATATACTAGAACACAAATCCCGACGATCGATTGATCATGTCCTAAAAATTTGCGTATTCAAGATTGGGATTGACGTTGAAAAAAGATGTATTTTGGCCGTTTGCAGTTATGAAAGCTTCGAGAAAAATTCGAATAGAAAGAGGCATTCGGACGAATATAGTGAGGAGGCAGGGTGCACCACAACGTTCTCTTGCGGCTTGCAGAAATCTGCGTGTAATTTTTTAGATCTAGTCCTCCTGCGAGAACGGATCGGGCATAAGTAATATGGTTTACGTACGACCATGTATTACCAGGACAAAGCCGATTTTATGCAGGTCGAGTGTGAGACTTAGCCCCGACGGCTGCACTTATTTCGATCGCTAATTATTTTCTTTCTTATGTTTGATTCCGCCATCCTAGACCCCGTTTCAAAGTACTATGAGTTGGCGGGAAGGAGTGGCAAATGCCTATCGGACCAATTGTCTTAAATGACTCTTCGGCTTTATTGCTTCGCCAGATGCCCTATATGCTATTCGGAGAGTGCCCTTCCGTGTCTTTTGTGAACCCTGAATAAATAAAACTATATCAGCGTCATCAATGTACAATTATATTAATTCTTCCCTATGGAAATCTAGCCTTTTTTAATCGACCAAGATGTGCTTTTTCTCGAAGGACCTCGCTGGCCATCATTGTTCCTTGCTGTCATCCACTTCTCGTGCTGCAGATGAAGTACATAAACCGGGCGAGTTTGCCTTCCGGAGCTATAGGCGTATTTTTTGCACGTGAATCATCTTTTCGCAACCATTGCTCCAACAACCTTCCTTTTCGATGTCATTTTAACACAGGCTAAGACAGACTAGCAAACTACAAGCAGCTTAATCGCAGTATATGCAGGTATAGGAAGGATTCTTACCAATCCTGAATTGAAAATCCCTATAGTCCATGATGACTTGGACATCGGAGCAGTCGATTTTTCCGCCCGCTCGGTCCATTCACCTTGTGATATCTGGTCTTGCTTGTGATAATTCCGGTTCACACTGCCTGCTAGACTGACTTGTCCCTTTCCTTTCGTTTTCCTTTTTCTCTGATCCAACAAAACCATATTTGCAAAGTCTCCGTTTTTCTCCCACCTTCATGTCTATATTTCTTCAAGTTGCTCTCAAAAGATTCTGGGGTTTCATTAGTATTTGATAAATATTTAAGCCATAACTGCAATTTCAAATAGAGCCATGGACTCGGCGTCCAAAGTAACAAGCCGTCTGTGTCCCGCACCCTAGGTTTACATATGTCTGAAGGTGCCTTAGCTATAGAATTCGGTACCGTTGTCCGTGGCTTCACGTACGTCATATATTCCTTTGAGTCCCTAATCAAGGCATAGTCTTAAATATTTTGCACCGGCTGTTATTTGCTTTGATCTAGTTATTTGCCAGAACAAGATTCATATTCGGTTATTTTTGCCTATTAGCAGAATATTCTTACTTTTTTTTCGGGCACCAGTGTGAGATTCGCTATCATGGTCCATTTTGAAACAGCATATAGAGTTTTGCTAACGTAAAGCCTAAGCTCTGTGGCTGTTTCCACTCAAGCTGTGAGTGTTAAATCATCGGCGTAGCTCCTCTAAGGGAGGTTAGGCAGCCTTAACACGTTATATATAACTAGTTATAAGCCATTTTTCGTAGAAGCGATTTCCTTAGGGATATGCTTCCTGTCACAGGAAGCAATGTTCTTTTGCTTGTGCTCGACCTGTAAAGGCCATTTAGATTAGGAAGGACAGTGTTTGTTTGTTGATCGTTAATGTCAAGAATGAGCTTTCAAAGGATAACCGAAGAACTCTTGTATTTTTCAAAATTGAGTTGTGTATAAGCTGCGCTTTACCAAACACGCGTTGTATCGCAGTGAGCATTAGCCGGTGTCTAGCGAATCTGTACTATGTTGAGGTTAGAAAATCGTATTTTTCGAAAAATATTTTTAGCCTTTTTTCTATTTATTGCTTCAAAGGTCTTGGCTACTGAGCCGGTTAGATGTATTATTAGCCGTGCGGCTTCAGCTATAGGATTTTACTTAAGCTGGCTAACCACGGTACCGCCAAAATGGTCGATGCAAAACGTATGTTCATTTAATAAGTGAATAACATCGTAAAATCGAGTATTATTAAATAGGAAATTAGTCGTATACTGTACAATCTATAGCGACTTAAAAAGTTGACTTTTTTGGAATGCCAAAATAGATACACGATTCTAAAAGAGATTAGTCTAATTTCTAATATGACAGACCAAGATGCGTTAAATAGAAATAGATTAGGCCGAAAGTTACACCACGAAACGTTCATTCGGCGTCCGCCGGTAACACTATGGAATCAGTGGCAGAAATTCGTAGTTATAAAGATAATTACGCATCAACTACCTGAGCTGATTATTTTTGATTCTACAAAAAATGAATATTAACTAAATTAATATAATAAGTGCATATAGACTAATACCAAATAAGTGCACATTCATATGGACAAAAAAAAACTTAAGTTATAGGTGTTACTTCATGTGGAAAATCAATACCGTTTTCAGTGATATCTAACGATATCCTAAGTAATGTGCGCAGAGTGAAATCAGCTGAACGACGTATTGCTAGCTTCGACGCATATGGTATCATGACCTGTTTTTGATGTACCTATAAATAGGATTATAGCCGAAAGTTTTTTGTGCTTGTTTATGTAAAGCAGTAGCCATTTTCAGAAGATACACCTATCTATCTTATTGAAAGTATTTAGAGCTAGAAATATACACGAATAACTGAATTAGAAACTAATTCATTAAGAAATTACCTTGTAGCTTACTTATAACCTTAGCTTTATTGGAAGGGTAAGCTATTTACAAAAAAAAAAAAAATCATTTCGTTCCAACAGGGTAATTCAAGTAAAAATCAAATGAACTGGCATTTTAAATAGCGTGCAGCGTCTGTTAAATGTCTGTCATGGATGAAAAGAAAACGTTTTTACAATATTTTAAAATTGATTTTACTGAAAGAGAGTATAAGACGCATTAAGCGGCAGACTATTCGAGATCATTTAAAAAAGTTCAGTAAAAGGAAAACAGTATGACATTTGGACGTTGCTATAATATTCGTTATCCATTTTTAACTTAGTGGGACCACTCAATTTTTTCGTCTACGGCAATATGTTGTTTTTTTTCTTTCGCTCAAAAAACGGATCCTTAGGTTTTCGTGGGCGTTCATCAGCAATTACCAAATGCCCGGTAATGCACTGACTGAACACAAAAGTACTCTAAGGGAGACTTTCTTAGCAGATCATTTTCTTCGTAAAACGTTGTGTTCTGGCTAGAAGCATCCTAGTGACTTTTTAAAAGATTAAGACATGGCCTATTTTTTGTACTTATTAGTCATATCTCCGCCAATGGTGTTTTTTTTTCGAGCTGCTGTTAATTCTATCGAGGTTCCATTAAGGCCTGTGTGACAACGCAAGCAAAGTAGGGCCCAGAAGTCCAGCTTGCTATACGCCGTTTGCTGAAAAACAATAGCTTTGTGTTAACAGCAGTTCGATACCTACTGCTTTAATTAACCTCGGACTAGACGTTGCTTTCGAGGGACTGGGCAGCTGAACCTTTTCCCTCTACCCAGTTGGGACATTCTCTTACTTATCAACTTCAATGGGCTTCGTACTACTGTTTTGGTAACATTTTCTGTTACACACGTTAAATGGTGCCTGTATCAGATGCACTGTATTAGAGGGGTCCTTCCTTTAGATACGGGTATCCCAATGTCACGGCCTTGCATCCGTTAAGTAATTTGAATGGAGTTGTGCCTAGGGGCTCACTGACTGTAGTCAAAACACAGAAAGCGATGCGGAGATGGTGGAGTAGCCGGCTGCCGAAAAAGGGTCGAAGAGACGTGACCGTGTGGATCATCCGTTCCACCAGTTTATTCATTTGCGGGTAGGCTACGGTGGTCCTTATATGACAAATGCTGGAACGCGCCAGGTTCTGCCAAACCCACCAGCCACTGAAATAACTTTTGGTACCCATGATGACGGTATTCATGGCCTTGCGGAGCGGAAAAAGTTTTTACCAAGGCCTGATCTGTCACGTGTCGAATTGGAATAAAGTGAACGAAACGCGTGCAGTAATTTTTACTCATCGGCAAAAATAGAGCCGCTTTTCTTCCTACACAGCGGTCCTGTAAAACCAAGATTTATCTTGGTGAATGCGAATGCGTCAGTGGTTCTACAGGAGCAGACGGCACTTTTGGCTCCGTTCCATTCTCTGACAAATACGATAACCGTGAACATATTCTCTTGCGCGGACCTTTCGCTCTAAGAGGTCATGGGACATCAGTGGGCTGTCTTTGTTAAAGCTGAATGGGTGGATTGGGTGCAGAGAGCGAATACCGCCAGCTCGTCCAATCACGGTAAGATCGGCTGAGAACTCTGCATTACGGACCAGCGCAAAGTGGCGTCCCAATAACAGAAATCGGTCGGCTCTAATGAGATCATATTATACCGGCTACAGGGCCGTTCATTTTTGAAGAATATTATTTTACCATTTGAAAATAACAAAACGTATGGCTTACGCCAAGGATTTTGAAATCGCAGTACACACGAACGAAGACACTGTTGGGAGTTCTGATACTGATCGGTATCTTGTTCAGGCATCTCAATGAACGGGCGGCATAGCTGCAGTTTATATACTGGTAACCGTATAAAAAGATTGAGAAGCGTATAGATATTCCTAGTAATTAAGGTGTGCAAAAATGAGCTTATACAAAGCTTATAAGCTTACATCTTGGCACCCCTAGTCTAGCCATCAACGGCATTTCGGCAATCTGTCACTACACAATAATAACAAAAATGATAGCTTTATTGACAAATCTGCAATCTTAGAACCTTGATCTCATCTCGCGTCGTTAGAATGCCAGACCACTGCTTTGACCGTTAATAATGTTTAGTTAAACACACCATTCGATTAGCATCAGTGCTAGAGCAATCGCGTCTATTTGTTCGATAACGCTTAAAGTTTTTACGGAATTTTTATTCATGTTAGGTAGTTTACAAATATAAGTAATAAAAGTGTTAAAATGTTTGACAGGCAATCTGACAACCACATAAGATGTTCTCGTTACCGTGCAAGGTGTCTTAAAGGGTGTACCTAGGGGCATCGTGCTGCATGGTATCCATCACGGGTTGCTTACACATTACGCATCGCATTTATCGATGAGTTCGGTGATAGATGATGTGCTGCATAGTACGTGAAGAACGTTGTGGACCGCAAAACGGGCGTCGTCGTGAAGATTTGAATAGTGTACTTTCTTCTACGCGACATTCTGCATCGCTTCAGCGCTGACAAAATTTCCATTTGTACTTGCCATAATTTGCAGAAGTTCGCCTAGAGTTAAAGTGCATTCAAAGTTTTTTAACGAAAGGCAATGGGTCGTCAGGGAGGCGCACTGAGTGATGCAATCTCCACTTCAAAAACGTTACGTTCTTCAACAGTTTAGCTGCTCAATGTTTTCTACGGTCGAATCTTACCAGTTTACTTCGACACCATATGGTACTAGTGGGGCGACGTAAATGTCAAAGAGGCGTAGAGTACTTGAGATGAAGAGGCGTTGCGGGTTCTATCTATTAGCCGCAGCTTTTTGCATTTCTCGTCTACTTGCGATGTCCATTATACGCTATAAGCAGCTCTAGATAGAGGAAATTGTTGACCCGCTTGATATGATTAGGGTATCTTACGCTGCTGTCGTGAGAGCTTGGTGGATAACGTGTTTGCTAACGTTGCGCTTAAGGACATGTTGTGGCCTAGGTTGGAACTCGGGCACAAACAGACTTCGTTTCATGGTGGGAGCCAGCCGTCTTAACGGCGATACCGGACGTGTAACCTGAAACATAGAAGCAATTTTATTCTACCACTCCTCACTTGCCTATGAACATCATCATTTCAGTCTCTGCTCCTGAAAGCTACTATTTCTATAGACAATTGAGTCATTTGCATGCAAAAACATTTTCGCGAAATTTCTAGGCCCACCTCTTGTATGTGTCTTGAAGGCTGCATTGCCGATCGTGACTCTCTTTTTTTGAAGTGCGCTACCATCAAACCGAACACATTTGTAATGATTCCTATCTTTGAAATGGTCTTTCGATACAACATTCCCAGGCGCGTGGTCAGATGCTGTCTGAAATCTACAAATACCACAGACATGAATCTTGGGGGGGATTCCATGTCGATTGCTTAACTTGCGCTTCAAAAATGAGGTACGCCAGTATAGAGGAACAAGGCATTAATGTGGCTCGGTAAGCCACTCTGATTGTTTATAAATGTTTTGGGCAGATACAACTTATGTTTAGCCCTCTACACCGGCTCGACTCGATGCGGACGGTCCTGTCCTGTCCTTTCCTTTCCTTTCTGTTAGCTTCCTTGTGCTAAAATCCGTTTTCTATAGTCTGGAATAGTAATGTAGAACAGAACATTTGAAGTCGGTTTGAGTTTTCGATAGCACGATCTAGGCCTTAGCTACTAATGCTTGCCCTGGATTTCGTCATAGCCAGCTTAACAAGACAACGGTTTTGTAACACGACATAGGCTGACTCGTCTGACAGCTTTTAGAAGAGATAGAAGAATCTGAAAATATTATCATCGTTGTGCGAAATCACATGACTATGGACTACGATTAAGAATATGGTATTCAGAGCGAGATGAATCAGTAGTAACGATATGCTTAAGGATCTCATCGAAATGATCCTGAACTACAGCCAGGACATTTTCAACTGTTTGAGATTCTTTGATCGTAATAATTTAAGCTATAATATATATAGTGTATATATTAAAAAATATATAAAACTTAAACTATTGCTTTGATTTGTTACAAGATCAGGACTTAGCATCGAAAGGTCCTTCTATCGCCTTACGTTTACAATCGTCGATGATGATAATAAGTGGTGACAACTTTTAGAGTGGAAAAATTAGACATAAGATTGTATTAAGTGCCGATCTTATTGTATACATCGTTGAGCTTGCCGAGCCACAATTATTATAGAAAATAAGCGAAGTAATTTTTTGCGCTTTTTTAAATCAAGTAATTATCGTAGGGACATGTGTATTTTTTGTAGGTTTTAACTTTTTTTTTTTTTTTTTTTCTATTTTAAATTGTATAGTGTTTCACCTTGGGACACGTCTCCGTAAACGCGTCCGCGTCAAATATAATTTCTGTTTCTGCGAAATTTGAATAAAATTTCACTTTAGAATGATAATCCCTATTGTTGTTTATAAACCAGTTATTTTTTTGTTATTTCTGCACTGAATACAGATTGCGGAGCAGTATTGTTTCAAATTTCAAAAAAAAAAGTGATCTTGAACTAAAAATCATGCGATTTGGGAAAAATGTGCTTGTGGAAAAATGCGGGAAAAACAAACTCTTTATGATGGTACGATTATATAATAGTTGCTGCGTATAGCTGAAGAGGGCGTCCTGAAAATGTTTAAATAAAAAAAAGAAAGAAAGAAAATAATGGTATTATTAAAAAGTACAAGTTAATCAAAACAATATGTGGCATCCTCGTGCCCCGCACTCTCGCATCGGGTATGAGCGACGTCACACGTAAACAGTGTATCGTCGGTGCACTGTACTGTAACGTAAAAGATGGACTTTGTCATTGATTTCGATTGGAAATGATGAAATCATACTGACTACCTGAAGTAGCGGCTCCCGCCGCCGCTGCTGGAGCAGAAGCCATCATGAACTAGTGCTAAACTGCTAGCTCGTAGACTTATTTGTGTATAATGGATTTTTATTTTTCGAAGATATGCCACTTCAGTGACCATCAATATATTACGTGACATAGAAGGCGCATGTACAGCCATGCTACTTGTGCTACAGGAACGCGAGGGTCCGCACAGGTTTGTCCAGCCGCGAGGCGGCATGTAAAGTCACGCATATTACGTCATTAACGAAAATGTGTAATTGAGAAAATTACGGTTTTCTGTGATTTAACGGATGTAGTGTACGGCGTTTGCAGGCATGCTTCAGACGCTACAATGAGTCAGCACTAGTCATAATAGTTATAATTTGAATACCAACATTCGATTATAGAGATAGCGCGAATTTCCCTATTGGACACTGCACTTTTTCAAAATACTGAATTTAAGTTGCAAAGTTGGAAAGTGTATCTTATAAATTGTTAACTTAGTCGCGTAGGCATCTCGGAGTAGATAGAAAAGGTGACTAGTGTAGTAATTCATTGATCTCCCCGCTACTACCTCTATATATTTTATGTTGAGCCTCCACACTAAAGATTTACAAAACGGTGTTCGAATGGGGCCTATGGGTTAAGAGTGGACTACCTAAAGACATAGCTAAAATTTTTTGGCAATATGTAATTTACTAATGGACAGAACCGAAAATTAACCAGCTATGTTTTACCTGACTGAAATTCTCCGCGAGAACCATTATTCTCCCAAGTCTCTAGTCTCAAGCATTTCTTACTGCCCTTATAGCCCATGGGCTGCAGTCAAATCACAGTCTGCATGGATTTGCATGTCCATCTGCGTACCGGTCTATTTGGCCGATAGCCCAAACGTGTGAAAATGTATATTTTATTATATATTTAATAATAGTTTTTTTCCACGCAAAAAGCGTTGAGTGAATTGTGTTATGCAGCAAAAAAGTTCGTGCAATGGATGGCCATGTTTATCAATATTGGCCTGATCGGCACTAATGCGACCAAGATGGCCAGAGACACTATCACAACTGGCCCCGCATGGTGCAGCGTCTCAGTTGTCATGAGAACAGTTATAACAACATTATGTATAATTTACATGGACCCTAATTTTGTTGCTTGAGACGTACTGTGTTTCATATAAGAAGATTAAGTAAGATTAACTTGAGCAGAAGAAGTCTGACGTCGTCCACATTGGCCAACAGAAAAAAATCTCAGGCCGTTTTTTTCCCATTGGCTGAGCTAGGAAGAGCGCTTAGTCTTGAAGACGCCAGTAAGAGGTCCGGACCTATCTCTTCTCCTGGTAGCTTTTATACGTCTTGGAAGTAGTACACTATTGTGAAGTGTAGTCCGAATGCACGTGAATCAAGTCGTCGAGGGAACAACGGACAAGCTTATCATACGTCAATTAGGTCCCGTTGACGATGAAAAAAATTATATTGGATCCTATAGTTAGGTCAAAAAACGACGTCAATGTCTTTCTCGGTAGGCTTTCGTTTAAAATGAATCTCTATATTAAGAAAATATGAGCACACTGTTGGCAATAAATTAATTCAGGCTCGCAACATTTTTAACTCGATTCAGGACAGCTATCCATCAAAACACATTATTATCCATTAAGCAGTTATTGCTCAATAAATAAATGAGTTACACTTGCTACTAGTCGCATGTAACGCTTTTGTTCGAAAGCGAAAGCAGCCTTTAGGTACTTAAGCGAAAAAGAATCTTTGTCCTGTTAGCTTAGGCTATGGTTCAAAAGTACTGCAATGACGGGCCTTCATGGGATGGCCAAAACGATAACTGGAAAAATTTAATGTGTCTACTGCGTGGGAATAGTCGTCATTCGCTTGTAGAAATTGGCTTTGACAATGAAGGCCGCCGTCTGTGTCTATTACGAACGGCGTACAGTATTACGTATTTAGCAACTTTTATAAAGACTCGCGTCTTTCACCTTGACAGCTTTAGACATTAATCTCTCTCTTCTTTTAAGCATTATTTGAACTTTCGGCTGAGTGCAGTCACCAGCCAGCCAGATCTTTATCTAGATTAATCAAGTATGATCGTCTTTCCTTTCTGCAAGGAAAAGTTCTTTGCACCTCTGCTGCATCAGGCTCAGATCTTTCTTTCCCACTAATATATCCATTGTCTTGAGCATTGTATTGGTTTAATCTTGCAATATCTATGGATTTCTATTCTTTTTTAGGACTTAGAAATCGTTCATGTATGTTATTCTCTTGGCGCTGTAATTCTATTTCAATACGGCATCAAACGTCAGATTTTGCAGACAAGAAGTAATTCAATAGGCAGCTAGAATGCTTCACTACGTGAGTTTTGAGCCTTTAGCAGTAACACACACAAGTTAAATTCTCAATTAAAGTAAATAGGAAGCTATAGTATTGATTATACTATAACCGCCCAGGTTGTAGGCCGTATTCATTATATTGTATCTGCACTCCAGAAACACCCTAGATACATATATATGTTACAACGTATTTCTATCAAGCCAGCGATTTTCACAAACTCCCCCCTCTGCGCTCTGTGGACACCAACTACGATCACTGGTTGTGCCCTTTCTTCATGAACAGCAGAACCCACAATGGTGGTTTTTAGAAACGCAACCGTATCATAGCGTTGAAGCGCACAAAGCTGACATGTTATTAAACATAGCAGCTGATACGTGTTTGAATGTAAAATCGATTGCACAGCGGGCTTGCAAGAATATCTATTAGAGATACTGGAACTGAACATCGAGGATAGATACGTTACAATAAAAAAGTTCCACCTAAAAACATCTGGATGCTTCTAGTGAGTTCTGGTACATCCTTTTATTTTGCATATCGTTTTGGTTGACCCACAGGAGAAATCTACTGTGACCTAAAGGACTATTCGTTCTTCGAAAAGGCTCATGGAATAGTTATGCAATGCGATGGGCTTTAGAGGCCTTGAATGGCCATTTGTTGGCAGTTTCCTTTGCTGCAAACCTGCGCCTAATTAGAGAAACGGTTCTTCTATATCTTTTAGATTTGCGCCTTCACTCTAAGGAAGCTAGTAGCGAAAGCAGCTACAACCGGCAACTGTAAAAGCTGGCGCAGAGGAAGGACTATATTTACAAAGGCGGTCCGCAAAAAGGAAGTAGGGTAGGACTCGGTTTTAGGTTTGACAAGTTCATTCTATGCTTTGCAGCTCTAAGCTACCCTAACGTCTGGTTCTATATTCGTCGTCGATTTTACGAGACAACGCAGACATAGTCTAATCATTTGTATAGGGTAGCTTCTATAACACAGACAATATTACAGGTTGCGAAAATTTTAGTGAGATCCGTCTCGCCCAAGCAATTATAAGGTGCCACTGGCCTAACGTCATTTATTGGAATGCCCTCTCAGAGATTTCTAGATAGATTCTAAAACATATTTCCTAAAAACTGAACCTACGTGGACGCTACTAAATACACCATGCTTAATTCTTCTATCACCGCTAGCTAGTGGCATGGAGTACTGCCAACTTCCTGCAGGTACTTAAAACGGTCTTTGCCTCATGGATCTCATCTAAAGTCATGCCCAGATTAGGTCACCTTTTTTTTTTAAAGTATTTTGAGACCAAAATGAATTTCACATACTTCCGTTATGTACGGCTCTACTAATCTAATACACATCAATCAATTATACTACTTCAAGTGAAGCAACACCATTTCATACAATCAAAGCATCGGGACGCTTACTTTTCTCAAAAACATGTTTAGGAGTATCATCTACAGTAAATACATAATTGAAGTAAATGCGGCTGAAATAATTTAGGCAAATGTTTTTACTCCCAAAATTGTCTAGAAAATAGATTTTGCTCTAAGCAAACGACCCGTTGTGGGACTCATCGCCCTAACTTCAAAGTTTTCTATCGAAAGGGCACTATTAATGCGCCTTTCATTTCTGAACTATTTCTATTCTAGAGTTACAAGTTTCAGGCACCTTAAAGAAAAATAAATAAACATCGAAAACTACCGTTTCATAAGCAGCCCCTGTGCTCAGTTGCATGCAACATTTTAAGCCATATCCATTGGATATGATTAAACATAACTATGCTTGACACTATGTAGTTACAAACCTACCAATAGTCAGTCAGAGCCAAAGCGGCGTAATGCACGTAGCTAATACGCATCCCTTTGTCTGCTTTGCTATAGTAACTCTGAGCGACAAATTAGCTACCTTTGGTTTAAGACCGCGTTGGGAGCTGATGAGTCAGAATTTATAGAAACGAAGCAAACAAACTGAGGACTACAGACGCTTTCAATTTAGTTATCCTGTCGTCCCACAGACATTCAAAGGGCTATCGGAGAAAACTCAGACGAGTTCAAGAGGACATGTCCTGACAGTTTTTTAAGCAATATCTGGGGTAATACTAAAAACCTGTTTACAAAGGCTGAGAAATTGAAGCTCAACTCAAAATAAACTAGCATAAAGCTGCATCTTATGGTAAATTGTGTGATTTTGCCTAAAGTATACGAAATCATGAAGCGTGTTCCCGAGTTCAGTTACTCCAGACGCATATCAATGACGTAAGGGCAACTGCCAGAGGCGACACAAGTTAGGTTATGCTTTTCGACTCGAAAAGTAAGCTGACTCGAAGACTCTCCATTGGTTCAGATCTTAAACATAAATCAGGTGGTCGTATTTAATCTCTGCGATCTGAAAATGCTGTTTTAACTATCGAAAAATGCTCACGCGTGAGAAAAAGGTTGACGACATGAGGACATACGAGTGGTACAACGGAACACAATTTTATCACGCGTCTTCGATGTGTGTGCTCGTATTTTTAGTGCCAGAGGTCCTAGATGTCTGCACAGTGGTTAATGTTAATTTAAACTCTCATTCCTACACAGATTAAAATAGGATTTTCTTATCAGGCTGAGAGAGTTGGCGAATACTTTTGCAAAGAGCGAGTTAGATGTCTGCTATTATTCAAATAGTAATTCTGGCCAAAATATACATAAAGACAGAATTGAGCTCTTCAAGAATACAGATCTAAACCTGCCTACATAACATAAATGTTTGCTAATGCTTCGTTGACCAAGGTTTATCTAATCGCAGGATCCTCTCTCCGTGATTGAATCATGGCTGAAACGGTAGGCATCTATGCGCTACTTTATTTGGAAGGAGAAATTTGATTACAAATATATTTTTTTTCTTAATTAACCATGAAAAGTTACGTTGAATGGTGAAATGTTAGCGGACCTGCTTGAATATTCGCCAACAAAGATTATAGTTTCATTTCGGTATTTGCAATTTCGTTAGAACTAACAGAATATCGAAGTCTCGAAGTATCGTTCGGCCGCATATTGCAAAAGGACCATGGCACATGAACTTTTAACGGTGACGATGGTGCACGGGTATTCTGTTTTTAAATAAGAACACGCTACGTTGTCTTGGAAGCTCGATGATGACGATTTACCTTATATCACTGTTTGTTAGGTTTAATAGTCTCATTTTTTTAAGGGATTTTAATTCGCGTCGTATTGTCCGTAGCCCCGCGTGTCCTCAAAGTTTCTGAATCCGCCCAGACGTTCCGAATTTTTATTCGTGTAAGCCCTCGTCTTGAAGGTAGCCACCAGTGGTTTAACCTATTTACTGAACTTACATACTTAGTGGAACCAAGCGTATGCGCGATAAGTTTTACTCTTTAAAGAGAAATGCTGGAACACGTCTGATGTAAAGTGGATACGTGTATTATACGGTAACGATTCGGGATCTTTTGAAGATTTCTCTTGCTATCAGTTCATTTCAAATTATTAGGGGTTAGAAAGCTTTTAAAAAGTTTTTATGGACGAGGCACTCTAAGGAGGATTAGCGAAATTCTGGAACAATTCGATATCATTCAGTACTATCTTCATAAAGTATACAAGTTTTATACGTGCAAAACAGCCAATCGCACTAACTATAAACCCGTTTATTATTCTTCTACTGTTCCCAGGCACATAATACACTTTTGGACTTCAAGGCTATGCAGAGATAATAAACATACATGCATACAAATGCATATTTTTTTAGCGCAGAAATTTCCGTAACCACCTATCTATATACAATATAGCAATAGAGAGTCACTCTGAATTATTGTCTGAAGTTGAAGCTATCCCGTTGTCGATTTCAATAGGTTTTCTTTCGGTATATACTTTATAAGGCTCTGGATATTTGTTAATTGTTTGACTCTGCATAGTGTGTCCATTAAGCTCATTATAGGTAGAAGACAAAGAGCTTTCTCTATATCGACAAGTAGAATTGATATTAGCGCCTGCTTCGCATTGTTGAGGTCCAGTCATCTTTATCTGGTAAGCACGTAGTGCACGATAGCTTGGAGCACATACAGTATTTGTATGCACGTCTCTCGAAAACCGGTTAATAAGTTAAACAAGCAACGTGCAGGATTGAAGCGACGTTTCTAAAACTATGAAGTGGCACAGCAGCGCGGGTGTAAAAGCAATTTTTCGTCGGGGAAAATATCCTGGCTCTAATTCCTAGGATGTGCGTATCTTTATATTTTAAGCCATTTTCTTTAAAATACGGCCAATTATACCGTTGGTCTTTAACATTATTGTATATATATATCTATAATCGTATATGATAATTATTGCCTTAATTTCCTGTGGTGATGCTGCTTATACAAAAAATAACTGATTCCCGAAATTCTTAAAATTACCGGTCTGGTATAGTCTGGTACGGCGTAGCAGTTTAGTCGTTAAAGGCGCCTCTCCGTAAGCAAGATAGTCCAGGTTCAATTCTTACTCTGGGTCGTGTATGTATTTTCCGGGCCAATGTGATCGATTATGTCTATTAGTGATTCACCAGCAAGCATGCCTCCGATGATGCTTTAAGTGGTAACCTTCTTTCTTCAACATTCTAGCAACTGTTCACGAAAAACTAAATAAAATGCCCTCATGGACTCAAATTGTTACACTTAGTTGGAAGTCAGCTAGAATTAGAAACTATTTTTTTTGGAGCAGATTTGCCACTACGTTCATGTCGGGATGGAAATACACTACCGTTAAAGTTGCTTTTTGCCCTAACCATGTTAAGTGCACGCACAATTTTAGTATTTGCAGGAGCTGCTTAGGGCTAGCTGAGCGTTCATGAAGGAGCCGCGATGGAGATACTTCTATGAGTATAATAACGATTGAAGTAACGGTTGCCCGCTCAGCAGATGTTCCATTTTGGGCTTTATATACGCGAGTAAAGCATATAACGAATGTGCAGTGTTCTCTATTTGACAGAATGTTTTTTATATCATTTAGATTCTACCCGCTTTCTTTGTAATCGATCATGGCACAGAAGTGTTCTGCTAGCCCTTCAAACGGTAGAAAAGGACCATTAGATCTCTCCTGCTAGCTTGATTATTTAAGCTGCGCTATTTTTTTAGCGCATGCGTAAGCGTCCGCCAGCATCATCAGCCGTCGTCCTTATACTTAATAATAACTTCTTATTAATAATAAAATGATAATAAAAACTTCTCGTTCTCGCACTCTTGGTGAAGGCGTTCGTTGTGGTCAGTCTGTGAATCTGCACAGGCCAACTTCAAGAATGTTATACCTTGTAAGATACCTCTAGTGCCAGCCCATATAGCTTGTATGTCACTTGTCATTCAGCATTAACGGGGTTTTTGCGCAAGCGTTGAATGCGTTAGGTATTATTTATATTGTGTAAAGTTTATTCGCCAACAGAGATGTTGTTATTACTGTTTTTTTGCGACTATCTGTTTGTTGAACCATGTGCAGTAAGTTCGCCTTCATTATAGCCCCATGTAGGCGATGGTGTTGATAGTTGAGTATGCCTTTCATGGTTTTACTGCATGTCTGCTCGAATTTAATTTCTAGTATGTCCGTTGAAAGGGTCGACTTCGCGTATCTCTAAGAAAACTATGTCAATCAATATCAAATATTATCAAGCAGGCCTTTGCTTCATCAATAAAAGTCTATCTTTTATTTTTAGAAGACATCTTAAAATTATTAGTTTCTAAACGGAAGTCCAGAAATGGCAATACTCTGTCTGTTTAATAAAGGATGCATGGGTGCGTCATTCGCGAAAGTACCTAGATCTATTGTGCTCGCTAAGTTCGGTTAGAACCATTGCAGGACCCTGATTCCTATTTTTTTTTCCTACAACAAATCAGTTGTAATTTAAGCGAGATATGGACGGAACCTTAGCTCGGACTTAGGCTTTAGAGACGGATGTTGCTGGCAGAACAAAGTGCATTCCTGACACCTACGTTACTTTATCTTTCCCGTATATGTTATTAATGTTTGTATTTAATGCAATTAACTATATTGTCGTCCTTAAATCCTTCAATTCATTTCTTAAGGAAAGCACTTTAATGTCTATAGAAGGGAGATAAATCTGCAAGTTATGATACTGGACATTATTTTCACAAAGCAAACAGCGGAAGGACTATGTATTACCTTTAACAGATTGCTCAAATGTATTTCTTTCAACAATTGTCTCTCAAGGATGTTATATTTCAAGCTAAAGGGATATTTCGAAAGCCAGAGCATTTAGTAGTTGAAAAGAAAAGATTTTGATGTATTTCTGTAAAAATGTACGGAACGATTACATGTTTTATAAGTGGCGATAGACAGAATTGGTGGCATATCACGCTAAAGCAAACGTTCAATTATACAGGCTTTGGTATTTAGTCTAGCGCAGGTATTGTCCATATAACTTCATATGCTTCGGCCATTACGGCTGATATGGATTCTCAGTGATTAGTGGAAATGGCGAACGCACAGTCTGTTAAACAGCCAGGGCTATTCAACTACAATAACTCTCCACTTCGTAGGACGAGAATTACGGTGGGAAAAATACAGGGATTATTTTTAGCTCTCTCTTTCCCGACAGACTCAGTAAATATTCATACCACGGATAAGTATTTTTTTTTAAATATGTATATTTCGAAAAGTACTAATTTGTGGTAACTATAAGCTTTAGTTATGATAAGAGGAGCTATTGATAATTTCTTGACAATAAAATAAAATAAGCTCCACCATAATGTTGAAATTTTCTTTCGTGACCTGATAGACTCTCATACCCCAAAATGATACAGCGACGGAATAAATAAGTTATCAATATATTTAACCGGCAGAGGGTAATAAATAATGATGATGCATAACTTCGATGAAAAATAAGAGGACTGTAGTTATGAAAAAATCGAAAATTTAAAGTTTACTAGCTCTCGTATCGTGAGGACCAATCTAATACAATTAATGTATGAATTTGCGTCACGCAGAATTTGAGAAATTTTCGAGAATAGAGCACACGTGGCAGATGTCTGCCCTGTCATGCGTTCTTCTTCCTTTTTTAGTTTCCCAAAACGAAAAGAGTTATGGAGGGTAAGTTAGCACCTACTCATTTATAATAGAACGTGCTTAGTTAGGTGCGGTTTCAATCATGGGTGAATCAGCTCCCAAAAATTAATGGAACTTCCGAGTATGAACTTAAGGGCCCGATACTAGGCTTTATACGTTCGAGTACGGGAATCCATTGGCTTTTTAGGAAGATTATTGCGGCTTCCGAAACGAATTTGCAGCCGGCGAAGGTAGACGACGTGAAGGGGGCATCCGATACTGCCTCGAGCTTTTTTGCAAATGTTTTGAAAAAGTATTAGCTGAATATGCATCCACAACAATATGCAGTAAAAGTCGAACGGACTAAAGTCCTACGAAATAGTAACGTTAAGGCCGATGTAAAGGAAGCATGCTCGTAAGTATTTCAAGATTTTGTAAAGATTATTGAGAGAAAAGGGGGTTTATTAGACGCCTACTAATTATAAATCAATTGAAGGATCTTCATTAAAACGATCTCTAAAGCCACCAAGGGCACTGGGGTAAACAGATTGTTTTGTTGTTAATGAACTAATGAACAGCAACATTTCCGGCCAATGCTGGTTCTGTTCACAAATCCTGTAGTAACAAACAGGACCCTAGTAAAGAACAAATTCTGCATAAGGTGGCCCGCTTATCATCCGAATAAGTTATGGTGTATTGTTGCCTGCAATGTCAAAAGATAGGGCACAGAACGCTGTACTCTAACCAGGCCGTTCCGACTAAAAGGTGCCACGAGCGTTAATTATTAGGACATGTTCTGAAGAACGGCAAAGATATAATCGCTTGCTAGCAAGATTCCGATTTAAACGAACAACGCACGTCAGTCGACTGAAATGCCGGTTCCCCCCGAAGGCAAGCTGCAGAAAACGAAAATTTCGAGATAGCAATGAACGCCAAAAATAAAAGATACCGGAGAGAATGTAATAGCAACTCTGTTCAGTGGTGAAAAGAATCTTCGAGGCAGTGAGTAATCTAAGCGACGGGAGTAGTACTTTTCACAATTTGCTTGGAAGAGTAGGGTTGATTTGCTTCTTATCACCGAATTTATCAGTGGTCTGCGGAATAATCAGCACGATAATTATCGTTGGCATAGCGTATGTAGAAGGTCTACATGAGTAGTGCGACGAAAAAAGAGTTTACTTGGATACAGTTTGTAAGCATAGCTCGCATCTACTCTTATTACTCAAGTTCTAATAGAATTATACAGTATCTGAACAGGATCTTGCGGAATCGATACATGGCCTAGAATAGGCTCTAATGATCACTGTCGAAAGTTTTAACGCTGTATCAGAGGCGTGAGGAGTCTGTAGAATAGATATGAAAAATCAAAAAAAGAAAATGTGGGTATTAAGATTCTTGTTTTTTATATCACGAGCCTTTCGATCAAGCTGAGTTCACAGGCTTGAACCTTAAAGAAGATATCCCATCTTTAACTAGAAAAGAAGGTATGCAAGCAGTAAAACGAATCAAAACGAGAAAGCCGTCGGCACTGAACGAGATTCCGGCTATAGTCACAAGCTCTTCTTTGAAGGATTTCCCAGACGTGGTCGTTGTGTCTGCCGCACAAACTCAGTTCAAAGACAGAGTTCAAACCATATTCCACTAGCGTGGGAAAAACAGTAAGGATCTCTAGAGACCTATATATTTATTAGGGACACTGGCGAAAGATATAGAAGCCATAATTAAGCAAAGACTCAGAAACCTCACCTAGGAGAGGACTCTACTATGTGAGAGTCAATATCGCTTTCGGAAACGCAGCAATCGGTTGAAGAAGGCTAAGGTGAGGAAAAGGTCGATTAAACCAAGAGACATTTTCCTTAAAACTGCTTTCAATAGTCTACTATGGCGAAGAGTGCTCACATGTTTTTAAGAAAAAAAAACCCCCAGTAAAATGTCTTTCTGATTTTAAACTCTCTGCAAGATTGATTGGTAGCCAACTAGAGAGATTACATGCCCTATGACACTAGAGGTTTCACAAGTCCTGAATCTCCTATTGTCAATCCTGGTGTATAATGAAGTACTAAATCTAACCAATTTTTCTTCAGGAGCGAAAATCATTGCCTTCGCAGATGGCCTCGCTTTCCCAATTTGTGCCCCAACGGTAGGAAAATTCCATGGAAGGTCAAACCGAACTCCGAGAGAGATGTTGATACAAATCAAAGAATACTGGCTGTCTTTGGCCCCTACGAAGTCAGGGGCTATACTACTTACCGACAGTAAAAATACCACTTGGACAGCGAAAGGATGAACCTAATAAAAACGGCAAGATACTTGGGTATCCAACTCGATCACGCAATGAAAGGGGTGCACCAAGCGAGACGCCACAAAGGCGACTCGAACCTACATGAATAGCGCTAGAATACTACCAAACATCCACGACCCTTAGTAAGGAAGAAAAGACTTCTCACGACGGCAGTATCGGAATTGATTGCGCTTTTCGGGGAATCTGACTAGGTATTCCTCAAGCCTATGTGGGTCACAATTAAGAAATTACTTTATGCTCGCGTTTGAGATTAAGCAAGCGTACCGTACCGCGCTGTTAGCACAAATACGACATTGATCCTGGCAAGTACCATTCTCTGAAACCTAAGTATTAAAGCTTATGCCCTGGCACGACCCGACGGATGATGTGCAGCCAACGTGTCGAGAATGCGGCAAAAAGGATAGGAGGCAACAACAAAGCATATCATCTCCTACAAATAGACCTAACTTGCACGTTCTGGTGGAAAGCTCACTACCTAGCGCAAATTCTCACGGATCACAAAACTATCTCCATAAAAATGGTAAAGCTTCATCGGACATCTGTATTTCTTTGCCTCACAGGTTTGGGGGCTACGGTACATAGCAAGCTCATTCGCACTAGAGCAAGACATGATAGGAGAGATTAGATTATTTCTAGGAGACGGCATAGGTGTCTATACAGTAAAAATAATCTTAAAGGAAAAAGGACGGTTCGTAAAGTTACGGCCGTGCAGTGTAGCAGAACGTACTTTTTCAGGTCTAGGGGATACAAAAAGGGTCATACCTCTGTGTAGTTTCCTACACAGGGGTATGACCCTTTGTGTAGTTTCCTAAACATTGGAAACCTGACCGGGATGAGCCGTCTTAATAATCCGGTGGCACCAGCTACTCCCGCCCGTCAGCCTGAAGTACCGTTAGATAAAAGACCGCGTTGATTCAGAGCGAACCTTGACGAAAAAATTGAAAATTAATTTCGACAAAAATAGATCCAGCAGGCGAAGCTGAGCCTCACACTTACCTCACATTAAATAGAGATTATAGTTCGGTGGTGCATAAACTTTATTATTGAAATCCTCTATACAAGAAGTTCTTGTTTAATTAATGTTCCTCTCAGCTGTAAGTCGAGCACAAAACAGTAAACGAAACTGGCTGCAATAGTAAAGTAGGTTACTGTGCCAACCGCGTCCGTTGTCAAAGTACATGCTCAATTCAATTCAAAGCTTATGTCAGTTAGTAGTTATGTTGAAGTTGGCTCAGCTATGTCGCTATCTGTAGTTGATGCTTATATAAAGATAATCACACATTAGTAATTATATATTTCATCAATCATAAATTTAAACAGATAATATCTGCTCTCTTACAATACTAGAGCAGATCGAAGATGAAAGCAAGACAGTAAAAACTTTATGAAAATACATTGTCTGAATACGAGTGGTTCGTGCAAGTATTTGGAGCCTTAGGAAAACAATAACATTGTATATGAACTAAAAACTCAAATTTGTAGAAAAGGCAAGCCTTGATCGTGGAGTTCTTGTCCACGCATAACTATTTATGAGAGAAAAAACATGGCGACTGCGTCGCAAGTGCTGGTTGAGCATCGAACTGATTTATTGATGTATTTCTTAATCGGTCAACGTCCTTTAAGGGTCTCAAAATTGAACGACAACAGCTAAATAATATATCCTAACTAATGATATTTTCTCACTGGCGTACATAATTAACACAGTAAATCATCATTCGCTGCCATTGTATCTATGTCGGTAATCTATGATTCAATGATGCGTTGAACGGGTCACTCATAATATTCGTCACATAATGACAGATGATGATACAAATTTACCGGAAAAGATCAATATTGGTCCTTGAGACGTTGGGCTCGTTGAATCTGGCCTTATCACAGTTAACGACTGACGAAGCACTGCAGAGCCTCGCTAAATCAATAGATTATGTAGTACTTAGTAGTATGAACACGGAGGATGGAGATATCAAACGGGTTTATTCGTACGTGGTATATGGTCGTTGGTTCCCGCGGTTGTATAGATCGCGTTCAGGTTTCGCTGAAATCCTGCAAAAGCGTCAAAAACCAGCCAGAAGCTTTTTTTACGCCCGCTAATCATCATCATCATCGCTTTATTCGGATAAAGAATTTTGTCTTCGAACTCGAACTTGAAGTTAAAATTTTAATTTATTTAACTCTCTCTCTCTCTCTCTATATATATATATATATATATATATATGTAGTGATAATTTCCACATAATGCAACATAGAAAGACGTGCTAATATAGAGAGTTTGAACAAATTTGGGAGTAACGAATCCGCTTACAAGCTGGTTAAAGACAAACCTCAAATAAGCGATAGAATTGATTGAAATGGTTATAGCGGCAGTAATTGCGATCAGAAAGAAATGAAGCCTTTTGAATGTGGCCTATTTAGACTTGAGCCGTTGGACGAGACAAGGCAACCCAGTTCCATAAAAACCGACATCAAAGGATCTAACAATTCTAAATAAATACAATTTCAAATTTTCAACTCAAGAACTCCGCCACTATCTTTTATTCAGCTTTATTTTGCTAACACAGTTGACGCTTGATAAGTGCTGCTTGGACGGGCAAAATAAGACGCATTCAATGATAGCTGTATCATAAACTGTACGGCCAGTAAAATGTTGAATGTAATTCGAAAACAACAATAATAATTTTTTGGGTGGGGGCATTGCTTAAATGTCGGGCAGCAATCCGTTTTAAGTCAAAAACAAGAAAACGGCGTAACCATTTTTTTTTTCGTACTCTGCTTTAGAAACAAATATAGTAGTTTTTTTTTTTTTTAGGAAATAGTTAAAAAGCGTACTTACATTGAACTTATGTACATAAAAAGGTGAGGTCTTGTTCGTTGCAGTAGAAGTATGGATTTAGGAAAAACACTTTATAAACAATAGTGGAATAGCTAATATAAACTAATTACACAATCGAAACGGTATGATGGAGGCATATTACTGGAACGGTATAACCCACTGGACACTGCAAAAAAATAACAAAGTGACTAGTTTATGTTACTAGAGCGGATTGATGGTAGAGACGAAATAATAGAAATAATGCAATAGGTTGGCAAAAAATTATAGTTCTCTGGAATAGAACTGTAAGCCAAATACTAAGCCATATGTAGAGTAAGAGCTAGAAGTTTTTCTTCTCGACAGCTTTAGAAACTGTAACTTGTATGTCAGGTCCTTATAGTTGCTTGGTAAGGCAATAAAGCAATCAGAAAGCCAATTTAATTCTAGTTCTCTTTATTATGATCCTTGCAATGTCTGAGGTCGCCCGCGACTTCGTAATGCCATTCAGTTAGCTTCGGAAAACCCAGTATGGGTCTTATGTTACTTCGGATAAATTAGCTGTTAGCAGAAAAAATTGTAGCTTTATCTCATGAACAACTTGCGTCATCAAGTTAAATAGTTGTTGGCTTACGTCTTTTTTCGAATATGTCGATTTTGTATCAAAACCAAAAATATTGATCTGTTCGTTGATGTTGTTCTGTGTTTTTAAAGCTAGAACCCACTCCACCATCATCATCAATGTTGTATTAACTAGGTTTTTCTTTGAATAAAATAAATGATTTTTATTTCACTTAAATTTACTGAGAACTGAAGGTTTCAGGAAGTTAGAATTTAAACGTCAAGCTGTCGGTTGTCAAATTATCGACACAAGTTTTGTTCTTGGTTAACAATAAAGTCCACAAGAAAGCGGTCCCCTTTTGATGAATTGGTCTTTATAGGTGCGCTAGGATGCTGTTAGTTTCTTTGTCCAAACAGATTTACGAAGAAAAGGTCGAAAAAAATATTAAAATCTCTATATAGACGATATGAATTAAAAAACAAAGCGATAAAGAAGCAACAGAAGAAAATAAACACATACCTGTAGGAAGTTATTCTTGAAGCCGCTGTGGCTAGAATAACTGTACAACTTATTATACTTACACTTAAGACGGTAGCTCTATGTTACGATATATGTTCCTAATTTCTAAATAATACGAAGTTGTGTCTCTAAAGAATTATTATTTATAGAATAGTTTCAATTAGAACCTTGCACAGTTCGTGTTGAAATTCTTTATACGTCAAAAAGCTTGACTCTTTAGTCCTGTATATGTAACTGCTTTAAATAACCATGACCTATTTTTCAAACGCTAATTATGTTCACAACTATTTTGTTTCAGATATGGCTGATCGCCCACTCCGAGCGTCCCAATTCACCATTAGAAATTAATAGTTTCTAAAAAAGGAGGGCCTAGTAAAGGGGTCTGAAGGTGGATCTTGCTCCGATAAAAAGGTGGCGCTCAAATATCAGCATGTATCTAATAACAAATAAAATATACGATCCTATATATATATATAATTATGCATCTCATTGCATGGGTGACTTGTTATTTTCAGGAGGTCCGCCGAAGGTTTGTAAAAGGTAGGCATCGTTACGGTTTGTTATTGCTTTCATTAGACGAGATTTATTACAGGCTAGAGAAAAAAAATTCACAGATATCTGTATTTCCATACCGATTCAACTGTTAATAACATCTGTTATCAATGTGAAATATTGTTATGGCTCGAAAATTGTAGAGCAGTTGTAGCACTCCATGTCCACTCTGCTAATATCGTTATACCTGATTCTCATACTCTAGTCAAAGGCCCTATTACATAGGTGACCTAATGTAAGTACAAGTGTTATTTTTGCAATAATCCAAATTGACTCTATGACGATTGAATTTAACTATCCTGTCATATAAGATCTAAGGAGAAAAAAATCATACAGTAAATAAACGCTCTTCGATTAATTTGGGAGACATGGCCACCCACGAACATGGTTTATACTTATAGAGGCTGGGATAAAAAAATTCGCACAGATTTTGGCGGGCTGTTCGTTGTAGCGGGTACGCGTTTGTCCACTATTCTTAATACAGGAAGAAAACCAGCTCCATTGAAAAAGAAAGTACATTATAGCAGGAGGTTCATGCTCGTAGTATGAAGATCAGCTATTGTTCAATGTCGTCGAATTGGAAATGCTCTACCTAATTAAAACCTTTTTAATTATTTTAAATCGAAGGCTTGTGCTCTTGCCAGTCTTCACACGGCTTACGAAGAGTCGGAGGAGGACTCCATTGTTCCAGCGTGGACGATCAATTGCAAAAATGCAAATCTAAAGGTAGTAATATATCGATCGAAAATTTAAAAGCTATTTTCTTCAAACGTAGGTATAACATGGCTTATGAGGATCTTAAATCTATGTTATATAATCGAAAAATCACTGCAGATACCCTCTGAGAATACCAACGCAAAAAAACTTTCTCATAGGCCTGCTCCTTAAAGTATTTCTCAGCGTAAGGCATACGACCGTCCTTGATACTTCCTTTGGAAAATCCTTACCACCAATGCAAATATCAGTGAGAGAATGGATTATAGGTCCGTTCGCTAAAATATGTTTAATTTGGATTAAACTAAATTTCTTTTGTGTACTTATATCCTAGAGAAGACAAACAATCGGGTACGACGTCAAATCGTGACGTCTCCTTCACATATATAAAACCATTAGCAGACAAAGAATAAGTAGCTTTTATACAAATAGTGGCAGAACCGTAACGGAAGGGGGCGCGTCTATCGATAATAAATACCGTGACTCAAGAACATTCTAAAGGTTTAGCTTTTTAAAGAATTAACTTAGGAGCCTAAGACTAAACCCATTGTATGTATCGAGACGTTGTTCAATCTTACCAACATCGCCTAAGCGATGATCATTAATAAAAAAAAAGTTATTAATGAACTTAGAAGAAAGAAAAGCTTTCGGGTGCTTTCGGTTTTGAATAGATTAAAACGAACGACGGCTACGTGCGACAGGTACGTTCGATACAGATGTTTCCGTTGGCGTATGCAACATCAATCGTTCTTTCACTTTATCCTGAAGACGCTGTAGATAGCAACACAATTAATCATACCATATTGACTACACTTTATCCAGCTCCTCCTATATAACTGCACGTGTATACAGGTGGACGCTTGCATATCGTCATTGGAGTAGCCATGCGGACCAGTCATTCCGCTGTACTCTTTAGAACTTGGTATCTTTCATTTTTCGTGCGCCTTGTGTTTTCCATGAATGAATATCTTTAGCTTTATGTCGGCCCGTTAGAGATTACTTAGGACGGCTAGATGTCAACGCCCGATTTCAAACGTGCCACAGCGACACATTGTGTGAGACACAAAGCTTACTACTATTAGGAGCCGCGTTCGAACTTCGGAGTTCGTCTCTAGCTCCTTCGATTGGATTCGTTTTGTTTTGACAAGATAACGTAATGTGCTCTTTAACTCGATTCGATGGCTTCTTCGGACGGCCACCCTATCGTTGATTGGTTAACAGTACGGGCGTCGTAGCCTTGTGATCCTCGTATGTTGATTGTTAAGCAGTTCTCTTTTGTCATGTATAATCGTGTTTTTCTATGCACAGTCTCCCCATTGTGACTTACGGGAGTGGCCACGAAACATTCGCTTGTACCGCGTATCCAGCTGATGACTAAGCAAAGCCAATGTTTATCAGAGAAATGCGAGAACGATGAAAAGTGTGCCGGTCTCTGCTTATGAAAAACATACTACAAAGCAATCTGAGGGGATCACAGTCATTCGAAGCCTTAATATTCCTAGAATCGGAGCTAGTCGATTGTCGACAAAACAGACGCGCGCTATTTTAGCAGAAAATATGAACAAGAGCGTGCAGGTCTATGTGCGACCGTGACACGCGCTGGCGTAGAGGAAATCAACTGCTGATAAGAGATTAGCAAATCCGTTACTTTACTTAGAAAAGTATCGTCTTTTTTTTGGAAAAAAACAAACTATCGCGATCACCACGACGACCAAGAGACACTTCAGAGTAACAAACTCCTTGGCCGTATGAGTCTGTTTCTCCATGTGCGTGTGTTAACCCATGCGATGCACCATTAATAGTGTTGAAGACCCGCTGGAGGGTTCTGGAAAAATAAAACACCGACTGGAGATGAAAATCCTGTGTAGCCCAATAGGCTCGGCCGAACAGGAATGGGCTTAATATTATTGTAGTATGATATTATTATTATGAATAAATACACGTCTACGGCAATACAAACGCAACTATAAAGTGCTCGTTTTAAAGCTTTAGTGCGTAACCGAGATTGCCATCATTGCCCCAACTGACTGTGCGGGCATTCGAAACCGGTTTCACGATTGGTCTGTTCCGCAATTTTTTTTACCATCTTCATCGCCCATAACCCCCTGACCTACTTATGCATTGTCAAACTATACTTTGTAACCACGGGACTCTCTACGGATCGCGATTCAGCTGGGGAATTATCGCAGGACCTTTCGTCATTACACCTCGATCATATTTTGCCAACATCGACTGCCTGACTTAGCAGAAAAAATTTGATTATCCTGCCACTATGTCTTTATAGTATACTGCTATTAAAAGAGTACACGTTGGCTTTCGTTTTTGCAGCTTAGAATGAACTAACACCTGAAAAATAATAAGATAGAAGATGGCTTTCTGTTGGATTCAGCGAACCTATACACGTGCGACTGTCATCAAAAACCCTATCGTTAAGAGACTTTAATATTTCGTTACTTTGAGACGGTAGTTCTGTTTAGAAAAAATTGTACGAACCGAGAACACAGTCACAAATCAGGGAGAAAATCCTTATTATTATTATTACTATTATCACCTAAGTTGAGTTAGTACCCTTATTAACGGATATTTCTCTTATATGCATGCTAATCATGGTAGTTGCTATAAGATTTGCGCCAACCTGTTCTTTTCAAAGGCTCATTTTAGGGTATCGAATTTTAGTTTCGAGGGTATCTGTTGTTCCCTTCGTAGTTCTATATATATATATATATATATATACATACATATATATATTTACTTGACGATCCGGATGATAGCTCCGGCATATTTCCCCAGCACGGTTCCCCATAGGGATGCTTTCTTTAACTGCGCAAGGTAAGTATTACATATGTATACACTCTGTATCCTGTCGCTGCTGTGTCATGTAACTGTAGTGTCCTAACTTTAGGAAACCTTTAGTGTCCTAACTGTAGCTTTAGGCATATGCGAAAGTTTGAGGTGTGCATATAATCATACATTTTTGTTTAAGATTAAGGTAAGAACACTGAACATTGACAAGAATTCTGCTATTCATTAAAGCTCTGATCTTGACCCGATGCTAATAAATATCGGACAAGTTTCAAAATGATGAGGTTTTTCAATACTGACAAATGGTGCATTTTTATGCCTGCATCCTAATAAAACTTTTTTTCTCTGTCTAGTCGATAGGTTCAGTAATACATACATGTACCAATAAGTATGCCTAACCGCAGTCGAAATAAAATGTTCATTGATCTATATAATAATGCTATAAATATAGTATGAAAACACAAACCTTCGAAGAAATATATGGTCGGAAAAATGAGTTCTCTCACACCGCAATTATATGTTATATAAATTTAATTTACTATCAAATCTTTCTGACTGTTTTAGTTTGTGCAACGGATGTAGAATTCCTAGTTTCCTGAACCGGCTGAATCGATGTCGATATATATATATATATATATACATATGATCCTGCAGGTTCAGAAAATCGCGCAACTTCTAAATTTAATGTCAACTTCAATATACACTACATTGTTCGTGGATATTTCACAGATCTTATATACATGTATCTATACATATATACCTAGTTAAAATTTTAACACGCTATTGCAATGCCAATAGAAGTTGTTATTAGCTTTTACTTTAGGCAAAATTCATTCGCGCAAGTTACTACTGATCCTTACCAAGTCTCTTCATAAACTCAGATCTAAAGCAACGAGTAAATTGAATTCTATATGCCCGCTTCCATTAACAGATCACCAAGCACTGAACACTGTCTATCGAACCAAAAGCATGACTTTTCACCGAATTCATTAATTACCAAAAATAACCCCTCAAGCCTCGATTCAAAGTAGAAATTATAAAGGCTAAACTTTAAAGCGATACAGCGATTGCTGGGCTTTAACTATAAGGATACGAGGAACTATCATCAAATTAAGCATTCACCCTTTAAAACGTTGGTAGCAAAACTAAGTTAGAACACAGTCCGCAGTATAATTAGACATATACAGTCTACGGGACGTGTGCAGAAACAAATTAATACGTTCCAGCATTTATAGATTTGTTTTAACTGTGAATTAACCATGAGCTATTACCTACGTTTACTTGTTTAAGATGGCGTTGGCTACGTTATGGCACATGGAGCTTCTTATTACGTTTTTGTTAGGAGTACTTCCTCTTTTCTCACAGAGTCAAAATAGCAAAGTGGGCATCGAACCGGTGTATACATTCACATTGGTCAGCGTTCCAACAGTGCCCCGCTTGGGACCAGACCCAACGCCTGCACTGATTGGAGCCAACCTTACTCTTATAACGTCACCAAAATACGACATCACACGGCTACTAGCTGTACCAGTGAATATCGTTAAACTTCATCGCAAACATACAAATAACCAGATTCAGGTAAGTGTCTCAGGCTGTATGCTTCAAGTCTACATTGGCACCAAAACCCCTTACCAGTTGACCACCCATTTTTAATTGTCTGCCCACAGGACTCACCATGCACTATTCTAACTTGCTCATAGTTGGGTATTTGGTTTGTAGGCATGATTTTGAGGCTGGATGAAATAGAACAAACCTAAAACCTAAGCTACGGCACATTCAAAGAAACCTTATAGACAGTATCAAGATATTCTGGATTGATCGATGATAAGCCGTTAGTAGACGCATGATACTAGGCGCAAAGGTCAACGTAAATATCAATTATTTGATGTTTGTAATGAACCAGCCATCATTTGAGTGACTGACAACGCATGCGTTCGAACTCTATCTATTGAATAGCTATAGATTTCTATTGTGATAACATTTTAACTACAGTATATGATGACGTTTACAATGTTCTAGGATGAGTTGAATCCAGAAGTCGTCACGAATTCAGGAGTTGTCCGTGGTTTTCGACAAACTGTTATAGGACGAGGTATTGACACCTTCCTAGGAATACCTTTTGCAGAGCCGCCCATAGGCAACAAACGGTTAGTGTTATGGACAGGACGTATCTTTTATTTTTTGCTCTCTGCTCACTGTCCCAATACCCGGAGCGGTTACTAAGATCGTTTGAGTACATTTGATTCTTACAAGTGACACAAACTATCGAGTCTTTTAAATTGAGCTCTTTTCCAACAGTTTATATTAGTGTGCGATGATGTGTGTGAGCAAATGCAGATGTAATTATAGCCTCGAAAAAAAGCAGTATTTCTAATATAGATTAATAAAAATAGAATTAGGGTTTAAAATATTCTTACATTAAAAAACAACAGTTGGCCTATTGTCACCAATAATCGTCTATGTAAACGTGTTCCATAAAATACCATGATGAAGTATCAATTGATAATTTACTCATCAATCAATCAATCAATTAATAGTATTTACTAAGAACAGCTGAGCAATTCTTTTCAGCATAATATATAGAATAAACGTTTATAAAGCAACACAATATGTAACCAGGCAATACTGTAAATGGCGATCACATCGGGCGGAACATTAAAAACGTTGCCTTATATATAACCGAATAACTGCAACACGGGACGTTGTAAGTTGTTTGTTATATTACAGTAGCGTTTTCCTAACGCGCATTGCTTAACGAAAGCAACCTGCCGGACTAACAATCGATCTTGAATAAATTCATTCAATCAAACTAAATTTAATTTTGTCAGTAGCAAAATCTGGCAGTAGTGCAGACCTTGGACCTCAATAACGGCATTCGGTAACTTTAACGTGTTCTAGATTTCGACGACCCTCACGTGTAAGACGCTGGTCCGGAATACTCGACGCTCTTGAATTTGGTCACCCCTGCTACCAGGTACCACTAACTTGATCGGAACGATTTATAGCAAGTTGAAAAGTTTGAGTACCCATGAAGCTCGTAGGGTAGAATAGTGACACTCTGGTATATTTTGAACGCGTTTCGCTCTAGGACGGAATCAGCATTCCGGAAATTTCTCAACAATTACGTTACTGTTTTTTGCATTATCAGAACTAATCTTGTTTTCGACAGCTCGTTTAAAACAATCGGCGGTAGATATGTTACTTATCGTTCTCTCTTAGGTATGGATGCATCGAAATCATACGGACATACATACGTATGACAAATTTTGAAATCAAGGCCGTTGTACGATTCTGTTGTTCTCTGTACAGGCCACGATTTAGGTGTGGTGGTTAGTTCGTGCGTTGTCCGCAGTGGCCTTGCTAGGTGCTGTCGATTGTGGCCTTATACATCCGTGAGACTTTCCATGAGTTCAGGACATCTAGCAGCATTGACCGTCTGTTTTTCGGGCGGCGCAAATGCTTCTAACATTCATTGCGAATATAAGCATTAGGTTACGCCGGATCTAGTTGGCACTGCCGCCAAAGCAACGTTCTTTCCTTGTTGATGCCTTTTCATCACCTAATCCTTTTTTCACTGACGGCACAAATTGACCTATATTTCGCTTATTTCAACCGGGTGCTTCAGACTGGTTTCTGCTGCTGATAGTTCTGCTAATTGTCCTTCGAGTACACCACATATGTTTCTACGTGTACTTGACGAAATTAGAGAAGGAACTCATTGTTTGTCTTTTTTTTTTTTTTTTTTTTTTTTTATATTAAGTGTTTCCATTACAATTTTATAGCAGGTACTTAAAGGAATCCAATATCGGGCTGATAAAAAGCGCATGGTCTACGCCCCGTTTCGCTCAAGAGCCATCGTTCTTATGTTTGAGTTTCTGAGGTGTAGCCATCCCTGTGGACTCAGACTTCCGAATTTCTACTTTTTAAATAATTGTATTAATAATGAGTTGTGATTCCGCTGAAGGGCCTCCTTGCCCGGTGTTTCCGTCGATCTTCAACGGACCCCACTAGCAGCGTTCTTCTCTTCAAGCAGCAACAACGGGTCACTCAGAATTGATTTTTAGCTCTAAAATATATTTTTATCTCTAACTCAGCATTCGATGGCACTCAGTCAGCATGTAGGCGTAGACATCGACGACGTTTTGTATGCTTATGGTGCACAGTTTAAAAATTGTTTAAATTTTTATATGCGTTAACTGATTCCAAACAAGCTAGCACATCTTTAGCCCCAACACGGACTATGTTTCCTGGAACCGATCCTTCTTTTTCAGCAGCTTTCGTTGCAATAGAAAGTGTTCGACCACCCAGTTTTTTTGTGTCAATCATCCCCGCATCACTAAAGACGTACAACTAATTATTAGTAACCGCATTGGCATTTTTCTGTCAACGGCCAGCTCAACTATACCACTAATTGGCAATGGGTACTCCCGAAGAAACCCCAGAGTGAGGACTGTCTAACATTAAACATCTGGACGCCCAGCCCACCTCATACGGGTGATTTTGATGAAAACACCGATGGCTGCGGACACAATTATCACAGGTTAGTTTTAACTATCATGCCATTTCTCGTACGATAGGGACATTAATAGTACCGTTCACTAGATACGTCGATAGATAAGATGGTTTGTAATGAAAAAATACCTGCAATGAATATATTGATTAGAAAATTGCGAGCATTGAGAAAGTGGCAAGGCATTTCACTTGCTGCGTTATCAGTTCGATGTACTTCCTATTACGTAGTAAATAATCATGCGAATGTGGGTGTTTATATAACTGTGCGAACTATTTTATGGCGAGCTATAGTAAATAAATAAGCATGGAACCGGTAAATGCGGTTGGTGCGCAAGCGGTTTGTACTAAACCAGAGAACGATTTGTGCGCGGATACCAAGCAGGGAACCAGTTCATCGAGAAGAAGAATCTAGCGGCAATGGGATCACGTTTAGGAAAAGGATTGGATCAGATTCAACTGATAAAAGGTACATTTTTCTGCGTTTATATTTAGAGTGAGTAAATGAGAGCGCTTGCAAACTCTACAGAAGTCCATGTCCTATAGCATTTGGCTATATCATGCTAAACAGCCCACTGAAAATAGGTACTAGATTAGCCCTGACTTCCCATAGTGTTATCAGTAACAAGTTTCTATTATATACCAAGCCGTTCAGTATGAAACGTGACTAACACGGATCTCCTATTTGGAAACGACGTTATTTCGTAACGATGCAATCAATATCTGTCGATATTTTGGCCTTCACTTGTCCTCTTCGAAACCGTCACTCGGACCGCAGTGAG
Source organism: Varroa jacobsoni (assembly GCF_002532875.2). NCBI lineage: Eukaryota > Metazoa > Arthropoda > Arachnida > Mesostigmata > Varroidae > Varroa > Varroa jacobsoni. The sequence continues at coordinate 201,687 of NW_019213477.1, forward strand.
CCGCGAAAAATCGGAAACTACGAGTCGTTCATGATTGTGAATTGCATCTTGGAACTACAGCGACAGATATAGCTCGAATTTGTATTTGATGTGTGACTTACTGTATCGTTAGTTTAAAAAAATACCAACGAGGGAACTTTGAACTTGAAAATAAGTGTTGAGGGCAATAATGGACTACGACTAAACGGGCATTAGCATTCAGACTTGATATATATGAAAACACCATATCTATTCACCTTCGACAAATAGATTAAGCTCGAAAATAAAAGCATAGACACACTCCGTTTCTGTTTGCTGCTACATTTCAACAATGATGATCCTATACAATACTTAGCATCGTCAGCCTAGGGTAAATGTAAGTTCACCCTATCCCTATGATGATATAGTGTAGGCACCGACAACTCGTCCGTTCTCATCTCAGACCCATGACGATTATAGAGTCGTTTTACGTCGATTACGTCGATCTGGAACATATTGTTTGTAACTGTACATTGAAAAAAACAGATCAGTGAGTAGAAGCATACCACTTCTATTGCACGACAGCCCTCAATTGTTGACAGCAGAAACAGTTTCGAAAACTTTTAAAGACCCTTATACCCTAAACTTCTGTAGCAATGCCATAAGTAAACTACCATCTGAATGACAGAAAACTGTGTGTAATAATGGTCTGCTACATCTACGTTGTTGCACAGCGCCTGTTGTTTATTATGCTATAAATTTCTATTGTATTTGTGCCTACCGAATTGCAGCAGGCGCAGGCGCTATTGTTCGGCACTGAAGACGGTCTTGGTGTTTATCTATGGTGGGGGTTTTAACATCGGCTCTACCGACTGGGAGTTCTACGATGGTCGGATGCTAGCAGCGCGTGGTGACATTGTCGTGGCCAGTATGAACTATCGGCTAGGACCACTTGGTTTCCTGAATGCCAACATTCGGGATGTTCCCGGAAACATGGGACTCTACGATCAACAAATGGCCATAAGGTAACTATTGAAATGTAGAATTATGCAATCTGTATATAACTTCTGCGAGTTACCACTAAGTGGTTCACAAGCCATGGGGATTTATTACAAAGGTCCCCCCTAAGCACGCTACACACGAAAATCAGCGAATATGGATAAAGGGTCTCAGATATTTAAGATTCCAAAAATGTAAATCAAAAAATGAAAAACAAGTTACAAAAGACTAATCCTTTACGTTCTCTCCGAGCCATAGATGAAGTTTGTTTATGCCTGGATTCAAACCTACACACAACGTACCGAAAATACTGGATGAGCACGTGCACGCTGCGATAAAGGGCTTGTCCAAATTCTAACAAGTACCAACATTAAATGTTTCTTCTGTACTTTAATCTGCAAACTGACGATATTCTTTTAAATGACGAACAGTATAAATTATTAATAATGCTCGAATAACTTGATGAAACTAACCGTTATAGTTGCCCCAAGTGCTACTAACGACATTTTTTATTATAATGCAGGTGGATATACGAGAATATTCGGTACTTTGGAGGCGACCCAAGCAAAATAGTATTGATGGGTGAGTCTGCAGGAGCGGTCTCTGTTGGACTGCATCTCATTTCACCAATGAGCAGGTAAGTCTTGGTTGAGAAAAAAAAAAAAAAAAAAAAAAGTAGAATTCTATTATTTTTTTGGGAACGCATCGTACACGGTACTATTTTATACATGGACGGATGCTTATTTACACTTCACCACATATGAATTTGGTGTTTGTACGTATAAGAGGCGCTGAAATGCCTAACCTTCGATCTGTCATTTTTCTTTAACAGATACATGATTAGGAGAGTCATTATGCATTCGGGCAGCCCCTTATGGGATACACCAGACAACACTATCGACGGACCAAAAAAGGCGAACGAATTTGCTGAAATCTTTGGTTGTGCCAATCGTACGCGTAACTTCAATACTGATCGCGACTCTGTTCTTCAATGCTTAACAGAAGTCAATGCCGAAGAAATGTATACTAAGTCCTTTGAGGTAAATACACATCATGGAGCTCAGAACGGATATCCATTGCGGAGATTTCACTGATAATGACAGATGATTGTGTCGATCAAACACAAATATCATCGACGTCACCTTTCAGATAGAGAGGTCGTACTTCGAAGTGACTGTAGTTTAGTAAAACCGAAAGTTTATTCATATATGTGTTAACTAGATAAATTTACTATCATTACAAGCTTTTTTTTACCTCAAAGACAATGCGATTGTTGTTGAAAACAGAAGCCGCAATAGGCTTAAAGGTTTGCTTATTTGCTAATGAATTTTCACAACAGTTTAATGATTCTGGAGATAATCACACTGGTCTAACGAGACGCTTTTTTCCCAGCTTCTAGGCAAGCGTGTACTGACCTACCATCCTCGTTATGGCGACCAATTTCTGCCGCTCCGACCTAAAGACGCCATGCGCCAAGGTTTTTTCAAAGACGTCGACGTTTTCATGGGTGTCAATAGAGACGAGGGTTCAATCTTTGTAGCTAACACGATGCCTGAGATCTTCATGCGTGGCCCTCTACCCAATATTACTCGCGACGAAGCTTCCTTATATATGATCTTCTTCTTCCAGTACATTTTACGTTCTGGCACCCGTGACATACGAGATCACTACTTTAATAAACTGGACAATAACGATTACACAGGCGTAAGACAAGCGTTTATTGACGCAATCGGCGATTACCTTCAGATTTGTCCGACCGTCTATTTCGGAGAACATTTAGCCGACTTCGGGAACGATGTCTACTTTTATCTATTCAACCACAGACCAAGCAATTCCTACTGGGATGAATGGCTAGGTGTGCGATGCTATGAAAATGGAAATATTCGGTTTTTCTCGTGACCATCGACTGAGTAAAGCCTCTTACGGGAGCTGCCCAATATATATCTTTCTATAGATCTCCATAAAGGACTCAGCTTCGGTGGCCCTGAGCAAGTTTTTTTTAAAACAGGAATTCTCAAAGTATGCTTTGCGTAACACTTGTCGTCATTTAGGATATGACACAGGATTCAAAGAATATAGTAGTCAAATTGCAAGCTAAGCCGCTTCATCTGAACGTGTATTTTTACCGTTTAACTACGATAAAAATGACAACGACGCAATATTCATGTAGAGCTGCTGCTTACTCTGATCGACAGCTAAAGCGTATATAAACGTTAATTAAATGATCGATCTATTATTATTCGACTCTCTCTCTCTCTCTCTCCCCTTTACTTAACTTCGTTTTTCTTATTTTAGGTGTGGCACATTTTGATGAGATCCAATTTGCATTCGGAATGCCGCTTAGATTTCCTGATCAGTTTACTCCTGAAGAGATTGAACTGTCGAAGAGGATTATGGACATCTGGATAACTTTCAGCAAGGAAGGGTAAGCCGGTCTACTTGTTATCTTCTAAGGTCGAAGGAATATTTATCTCTTTGCATACGAATGCCGCCCTTTTTCTAGTATTCTTGAAAACCTAATAGGAATTCGTTGATCTAAAATCGTCTCATCTGCTCGCAGTACATAACAATCTCTTGTTGTTCTATACTTCACTTTAGTTCTCCACCGATTGTAGGAAATCGTCCATGGCCACGTTATAAAAGAAAGAAGCCGCTTTACATGCAGATTGACACGGGACCATTGACAGAAGGACGAGGACCTCATGAACAAAACTGTGCCTTTTTCAAAAAATATATTCTCAGATAGATTAGGGTGTGCGCAACAGTGCATCTATGCCAACAAAGGTTGTACCCGAACATGATCTATCTAGAAGATAACTTTGTATGTCATTTTGATGTATACGGCACAAAGACTGTGTTTAAAATTCTTCCTATTTAGAAAGCCAGCGAGAATTTGAAGAAAGCATGGCTTACCTTCGTCTTTCCTGTTTGTCAATTGCTCTAATAGACATCGTTCACGTAGGCAACCAGCCAACAATCCTTTGCAGGGAATTTTGAATTTCATACGCTGTAGCGCCACTGTGTACTGCAGATTTGGCTGTTTAGATAGAGAAATCAGCTCTTAGAACATTCGGTTCCCAAGGTAATTGTTTCTTATGATATGTAATTACTCACTTTATAATCGAGAGCGTTGGGCGCTTGCTGCAACATCAAATGTTTTACCGTTCCATTACTAAGCTGTGATAATAGAATTCGCAGCCTATGAGACAGATTCTCAGAGCGATTTATACTCATAGTTCGTTCTTTAAGTTAAAGAAGGTGTGGATGCAATCGATGTCAAAATCAACTTTAGTACATTATGCCTTGAATAACGTTTTTGCAAAACATACACATAAGCCATTCCGTCATAGGCCTGCTCATGGATGCAACTAGCGAAATGTAACGTCGCTCTCTTTGTGTTGTGAAATAAGGGAAATAATTAGTAGGAAACAATGTATTGCAAATGTCTTCCTGTATGGAAAACATATTACCATATGATCGTCTAGTTTTTTCTAGGTCTTGTGCCTCTTATCTTTTGGGCATCTTCTGAGTAATCATATTTTTTTGCCTCTGCGATCAACAGCCGTTTGCAACTTTGTTTCGATTTCTGAACTACGGTGCGCATTCAGCTATGATTATGAAAGACTTACAGTTAGGCTGCTAAGGATTCTCTTAAACAGGGCCTTCCAAAGCAAGTATCGACGGTAGTGACGTAGACTCTATATCCTTTAAATTATTCGCGGGCAAAAGCTTCTTTAGACAGCAATTGACCGCCATGGTTTGAATAAAATGCCGATTTACTGCTCGGTTTCAGCACACTTGTCTGTACAGATGAAATAGACGCGCATAATGCTTCTTGTCTTCTACGTCTGCATTCAAGTTGTTAAGCATTACTTGGGACGACTGGTTCTCACCAAGCGTGTCTACGCTCAGATTTGACCATTATGTGTCCTCAGGCTTAGTAAGCAAGCAAGCAAGCAAGTAAGCTCGTCACTCATTGCGTTATCACAAGGGCAACCTCCACGTTACGTACGCTAACAGCTACCATAAACATTTTATCTCTTACTACTAGTTAAACTGCAAAGATGCACAAGATCATTCCAAGCACCTTCTGAGGCGTAACGTGTTCGAAAGTATAGAAGACAGTAAACGGTACAACAAGCCCATACCTGGAATAGCATATTCAAAATAGGTTCATAAATCAAGGTCTTGTTTTGAGCGAAACCTAACTTGAAAATGTACCGCCTAATGCTAGCCGATAAAATATATGAACAAAGTGCTCATAAAGGAGAACTCAGCTAGTTGAGTGAGTTCATTTTAACATATTGATTTTGAATCAATAATCTTTTTTTATTTCGATTGTATGTAGTTATAAAATTTAAATTTTATACTATACATATATACGAGTATATTTATTGATAACAGCGGCTGCAGCGGCCAACGTTTAGGTAGAAAATTTACTTAAAAAAAGTGAAGCGAAAACAAGTGGAAAATATAGAAAGCACTTTGGAATTTTCGATCCATCTAATCAACCACCATTTCATCAATTCATGTATATTTTTTCTTCTAAGCAATCTATTCACATGAATAGGAAAAATGCAAGCCAAACAAATATTTTTTTTTTTTCTATTTTCGCCTATTTTTACCACTTGTGCCACACAAATTCAACAAAGTTCCAAATTAAATAAACCGCAAACACACTGTCAACTCTTTACAACTGCGCGAACGTGGTTCGCTCATATATATTGTATCCTTATCTGGCAGCTTTTGATGAATAAGATTATTAAAATTACTATGTTGATAAAACTTTGATATGATCACAGCTTGAAAAAATCCTATATTTGCTGCTGAAGTCTCGATACGTCTTAAATAGACCTCCTATCAAGAATATTGTAGACATTTTGTAAATTGTAAATAAATTGCTGAATTGTTTGTCATATAATATATAACGGTTATAATCATGTTATCACTATATGTTCTTTGGAACAATTTTCACATCTGAACCTTTTGGATAACGAGTGTACTGGTAAAACGCTGTTTAAGCCCAGCAGGTTCAGATAGTGTCAGCCATATGTCATTAATTTTTGGAGGATAACATAAATTGTAGAAAAAAAAAAAAAAAGTATAAAAACTATTCGACCATGATTTACACCACCATAGATTCGAATAAACGTTTTCGCATAAAAATAAATAAAATTTTGACAATACGTCTCAGTGCTTGAAAAACACAACTATATTGTTAAATATGTAAATCGTATCTCTAAATATTTTCGTAGCTACCTGTTTTTACTACTGATATTTGTTTTTTTCTTTTTCCGCTACTTTAATCGAATAAATGTGCGTAGGCTTTATTTCAGGTTTATTTAGTTGATTCTGAGGTACAAGTAGAGCATGGCATGGAAAAAGTTTAATGGTATATTTTATACAATATGTACATCTTGTTACTTACTACCTTTAAATAAATAAAGTAAACATTCATGTAGTTTCGATAAAATCGTTATCGCATATGTTTTACCTAAAATACCCCCCAGAAGACAAACAAAAGATTAGCTCCATCTATTTATATTGTATATAAGATAATTTTCGATGAAAATTAATGTTTACATTCTGCTGGAAAAGTTCGACGAAAAATATTACTATCCCAATGTCAACTTTCGTTCCGACTTTAACCATCGTAGCAGTAAACAAGTCACGTTTTAATAATAACTCGGCTCGTAATAATAACATCCACAAATGCGCTATAATAACAATAATATCCTAGCGGCGACTCACTATACATAATGATTTGGTTTAGTGTGTATGATGAATCGCGGCATGTTATACCAATGGAACACGAAGAATGTTATATCAGTGAATTCGGTCTGGGTCTGGATACGCGTGCGCGATCTTCATACAAAGTACATACGTTTTAGGGAACGTAAAGCATGCATATGGACATTTTGTAAATGCTACCTATTCTCGCCAGAGATTGTCATTTATTTAGCATTAACATTGTTTTGGCATTTTTTGTTTATACTAGTAGTAGTAGTAGTAGTAGTAGTAGTAGTAGTAGTAGTAGTAGTAGTAGTAGTAGTAGTAGTAAGAGATACCTAAAAAGCTATCTAGAGAAATGTTTCAACACGTATTCTGCTTTTCAAGTGAGGTAGTCTGATTTGACCTTGTATGCACGTTTCCAGATGTCACAAAGGCAGACAGTTGAGTGGAAGCGGAAGAAGATGACAAGTGGTGCTGTCACATGGGTTATGATTGTCCAGGCCCAAAACCCGTAAAAATGCATTTGGACAGGATTTGAATCAGCGCGTCGTGTTTCTAATGTGTTAATTGCCCACATGGAGAAGTTACACAGAATAAGAAACGTAACCATTTCTCGGCCCGGTTTTCGTTCAGCTTGATCATGACTCGCCACATATCGTCGCGATGCGTCTAGAATGAACATTGTTTGAAGGGAACCTTGGATCAGGCAGGCTAAAGCGGTAAGTATTGCAAGCATAGTGCTATCTCCGGCGTCAAAGTGACCTCCAATTATGCTAAAGACATTGTATAGGTACAAGCCACTTTGAGCAACAATAAGGAGAATCGACTCGAGATTAAGGTTTCTCGAGCGGTTGTATCGAAGCTCGCGGACTTGTACGAGCGCCGTAATCGTTGCCAGCGAAGCAAGAATGTAAACGACGAGTTCCGCAATGTGTGCTTCCAGAACAGCAATGTTCCGGTAACCAGGCTTATTGATTAAAACGAAAAATAAGATCAAACTGATTATTGATAAAACCAGAACAAGCAAACCCGTAAACAGACCTTTATTTGCTTTCGCGCAATCCACCTGGTAGTAATGCCTTTGACGCGCAGCATATATTGTCACGGAGGCCGTATCGCTAGATACTATCTTTGACGAGCTAACATTCTTCCACATGATATACAATACGCCGGCGCAGATAAGACTGTACTCAATTGTACATGGGAAAAGGAATGGAGAAGCATTTTGAACGAGCTCGCCCATAATGTTTGCCCTCTGACCACAGTAGCTGTCAGGAAACGATCGACGACTCCGTTGCACGTGAGGTACAGCCTGATCTGTTACGTGTGAACTAGCAGAGCGATTGGTCTCTGAGGTGACAGATCCAAGCAGATCCGCCCGAATCACATGTGGCTGATGTGTTTCGTTACTGGCAAGGTCAAAAATTTGATGTTTTGTCTCTTGGATGAGCACGTGTAGCCATACACATAGGTTGCTTGAGATCATGTGCATTAAACCAAAACGCGCCAGTGTCGTAAACCTAAAAGCGGCGCACGAAAAAATACGTATTAGGCAGGTTCCATCTCAAAGAAAAGTTAGCCAAGGATGAATCGGTTATGGCTGCATGCTTGAAAGTAGTCAGTGAGAGCGAGCCGCATTAGATGTATGTATAAGGCAAACAATTACAGATCCTAATGGGGCTTAAGCGACTATCGGCAAAACAATGTACCAGACTCTAATGATAAAGCAATGCGTTTCAATTTCCTTCAAATATCAAACTTCAATTAAGGTCTTTACCTGTTGATAGCAACGCGTGAATTGATAAAGATGAAATAGAGCTGGAAAAACGTGAAAGCCATGCGTGTTGCTGGCGTGAGATTGTGAAGTATGCTACATTGGTCGGTTGATTCGTATTCGAAGAACTGGCCAAACTCCAACCCAGAATAAATCATACTGCCGGTTCCAAAAGCTACAGCTCCCAACCTATAATAAAGAAATATACATCGAATTTGTCACTCGAATGGTATTTGTTGATCGGGCTTAGTGATAGGAGTCGAGCCTATGATGTGTATAGCTAATTTGAATTCTTCGATTTAAAGCTTGTGACTGTTACAGCGGTGTGAATGTGTCTTTAAAATGAATTTCTGCATACAGTGTCGAAAACTTTCCCTCGGTAAAGGCAGTCGATCTTACCGAATTTACCTGGGATTTTGCTACGATATCTAACGATATATAAAATCGCGTCGTAACCATTTAACATAATGGTCAAATCCGAATCAGCAACAGCCTTTTGCTCTTGCTTATCACGGCAATGCACTCAAAACGATACGTATTAACCACGTTGACCCGTGACTCCTATACAAGAGTTTTAAGAACACAGCGTATAGGTAATAACTAGCGTGCATTGTATAGGCAATAGCGAAAGCTTTCTACAGAATGCCCACTGTGAAGGGAAGGATTAATCGCAGTCATGTTTTACTCGTTTCACTATTGCTTCATTTCCGACATGTTACTACTAATATCCTAATTTTAGCTTAGTTGCATCTTTATGCGGCCCCCAGCTACCAGTCGTCCTACTAATAACAGGAAAAACAGGAGAAAAAGTAGAGCCTTCTAGGCGCTATATATATATATATATATATATAAGATGCAAGCAAGTTCCAACCGTAATTAAGGTAATATTGTCAATTCGCAGTTAATGTATTTGAGCATTGCATTATTATTATTATGCTCGGCCCGTACGACCTTTGGCCTATTACGTTAGCGTATTTTTTGTCCTTTACCATTTTTTAATCGAATTCAATGACAAGTAGACGTAAGAAGTAGTCTCGCGTAATCTTATATATATATATATATATATATTATATATATATATAGAGTTGCACTCTAAGTTGACCTCACCTTAGGTAAAAGCTACCAGCATGCGACGTCTTGAGCTCGTAAGCGGGCACCTTGTTTGATCTATCAGCTCTTGTTTTCGTAATTATTCTGAACTTGTCAAGCATCGAGGCTGTGTACTCAGATATCCGTGAGTTCGTACGTTTGGGGACTCGGGTAGCCTTTTGTTTTGGGAACACGAAACAGTACATGAAGAGGAGGAAGAAAATACTTCCCAAATATAAATAAAGATAGAAACCCTGCAACAAAAATAAATGCGGCTTGCATAAATATTAATATACACACGTTTGCATTCGTGCTGTTGAAAAACACTTACGCACTTAATCTCGTCGTTCAGGGGCTGTGTGAATTTTACTCATGTTTTAGATATTTGAACTTCCATCTTGAAGGCCAAAGATTACAATGCTTAATATTTGCCTACAAATTCTAAGTTATTCTTCCATGTTTTGAGTGAAAACAAAGTTTCTCAGCGACATGACAATTTATTGGGTTTGGCTATCGATTACACAACATGCTGTTTAAACTTAGTTGAAATGAAGGCGTGGATGGCAAATTGTATGGACCGGAATGAATGAATAATCGTTAGTGCCGGGTTTGAAGATTGCAGACGAAGTTCTAACTTAACCATTTCACTGATTAGTACACGTCGACACAGAAAATGTTCATAATAGTTATAGATAGAAATTACCTTTTCGGCGATTTTATGTTTTTTACGGATTTTTTAACGTAAAAATGTTATGTTGTTTGCTCGATATGATTGCAAAAAAGTCGCTGTCGGTGACCGTCTGAGATTCTCGTGTCCGTAGTACTCAGCACTTGAGCGATAACGCGGCATATGCTACAAAAATTATTAAACAAATAATCCTATCTGGAATCTAGGCTTGAACACGGTGCACAATCGTTATCTTCGATAGCTTGTCAGCATTTTTAGCATAAAACAGATTTACTACAGAAGTTTAAAAGTAATCAATGCTCAACTTTTTTTCGGTTCAAGCACTGCCTTGCAAACTAGGGCAATGCCTTGTTGAGTGTCATCTGAAATTGTAACAAAAACTGATGTAGGTAATAAATGGTATCTGGTAACTAAATACTATCGAAAAATGTCCGATCATTCAAATCGACAGAGAAACCCCTTTCCAATGTTTTGAGTGACATATTTATAGACCTATTTATAAGAAAATGGCTAAATTAATGCAACTGCCCAATATAACTTGAATGAGGCTAAAATCTTAACCCTTTCGATACAATTTCTATTGACGAAAAATTACGCATGAGTCATCAAACCCTCATATTGCTAGGTATTTTTATTAAACGTAATTTCCATTTTTCAGTGCTGAATGAAGGTATCTATCCGATGAGCTCGGGAATTTTAAAGAAGATCTGATGATTACACATATACTATAAGCGAAAAAGACAGCGACGATGACCCTACCTCATAGACTGCCGGTGGAATCCGTCTAGAGATGACTTCCGCCATGGGGAAGCAGATACCAAGAACGATCAATAGCTTTGCGTAGAGTGCACTAAGAATGATCACCAGCGAATCTCTGCAATGCCAGAGTTTAATAATTACATTATTAAATTTAGCGCACTCCATGGCCGTAAATGGTTATGACAACATGTTTTTACAAAGCCGTTTTATCGAAGAGTGTTGAAAAGGATATTCTGCGAAGATATGACTTTTAAATAATTATTTTGAAAGATTAAACTAAGCAACAGTCCGCTAATTCGAGTACTTTAGATTTGACCCTTCGTTTGAACCCAGTTCAACATTACAATTCATTGCATGAAGAATTTATTTGGCTATGCATGTCATTCTTGTATAATTATAATAGTATCTAAGCGTAAATACTCATACATCATAGCGTAAACGGAAGAGACTCGGAGCTTGAACGTTGTCTTTGATAAAAAAAAATGACTGAAAGGGATAGGACGGAACGTCTTGTAATGCCAATATTACAGTACAGCATGCGTAAATTCATTCAGTACTGTAATATTGTTATGAAGGTCCATCAAAAATTAACAACTTGAGGTAATTATCTTATAATGTTAGGTTTATTTTTATGTGTCTAAGTAACTTTTCCTTGTATAGGAAATCTATGAATAGAGTTTACGCACTTGTCGTTGGGTCCAATATGACGTAGACCTCCACCCTTTGGCGTAATCGGCAAGCTAGAAACGGACCCGCCGTAAGAACTAGCTCTGGAAATAACAGGCCTCGGGTTAGGTATGTCGATATGCAGCGATCGCTTTAGGGAAGCTCCCCCAGCCATGGAGCCTCGTTCGGCACCTCCGTTAGCTCCAATACCGGAGTCATCCGATATTTGGGGTCCCACAATACGAGCATTCCCATTTGCTACTGCACCGGCTATTAATGCTTCAGATGCCTGGCCTTCGTCCTCCTCTGAAACAGTTCAGAAATAAATATAATTAATCTTAAGTAAGTTGAAAGGTGCAGCAGTTTCTACAAACAGTGAACTGTCAGAACATCGCTTTCATTCAAATGCACAATTATGTGTTTTCCTCGCCTAGAGCTAACCTAGAAAATCTAAAATACAGCATTAGCTTTATAGAGAAAAAGAAAAGTGTTGCGTCTTGCCTTCGACATACCACAATATTTTAGTAAAAGGAAGGGATTTTAAAAAGCAGTTCTTAAGAATTATATCAAGGCAGATATCTAGTTCATATTGCTTCCGATTCCAAAGACAGTACGTCTACGTAATTACCATGCGTGAATTATTTTACTTCCGTTAAAATTTGTTTTTATATTTTAGAACCGCGTTCTCTAGTTCCATGTAGTTACGCTATAGTAAACGAATAAACATCCGGTTGTCAAAACTTATATTCTTATCGTACAAACTTATGCTCTTATCGTCGTTTCGCATCATGTGATACATTTGTGAATTTTTTGAGATTAAAAGATTACTGTGACTGATTTAAAAATAACATTAGAGAGTTATTTTTGGCTGTCTGTGCAGCTGAGTGTCAAGCTGGATTGTCCGTGGAAATTAGGAGCTCAGGTCTCATGCTGCTTATGTGTTGCGTTTATTTCCTAAAAAAATTTCCCCCCTGTTTGTCAGGGGGAAGTCATGAAAGCAAAATTACAGATGATCTGGCAGCGTCCGGCCAAACGGCTGAATTTTCTGGCTGATTGCGGCAGCATTTATCAAAACAGTGGCCACCAACAAATGCGGCAACGTCACCATCGCAATTGCGATCGCTGTGACCGCATCCATCTCTAAGGCTGGAACTGACAGAGAAGTCCGTTGACGGCATCCCTCCCAGTTGCAGTGGTCCGGTGTTCGTTGCTGCTTGTGGTACCTATCATTGTCGTACTCATGATAGCCTAAGCGGCATTTGTAGTCATATTGTACCCATAGTTGTAGTGGTAAAGTTAAGCGACCGTTGAATTCGTTCCTTCGATTCGGATCTTCACAGAACTGGGCATTGAACGAGGGTTACGAAGGAAAGCATAGTGAAGTTTGCTGAATGGTCGGTGCTACGACGGTGTCATCATTGCTTTCTTACTTGCTCTTTGTCTGCCCCTTTGTCTGACTAGCTTCGTAGCTGATCGGCCGTTTATCAGCCGGCCGTTCGTCCGTCCGCTGGCCAGCCCGTACTAGCATCTCCTCCAGACTGTGTAATTGCATGAAAATAGATTCGAATTGCCTAGTTTTTAGCTGTAACCTGGTCAGCTTTAGAAAAAGTAAAGAAGAACAAATCGCAGTCGAGGACGAGCTGCCACAGAAGAAGTAAAAATGATAAAAAAAATGTTGATGTGATTCATGCGACAGCAGAACAATTTTCTAAGGAAAAGGGTCAAAGAAACGATTTTGTGAGATCTGCGCCTCAATAACACAAAACACTATATGGAACAGAGACTTTTCCCGATATTTCTGTATTATCATCCTCAGGCTACACGCTTTTCAGATAGCCCTTCATTTCATATCGACATCAAGCTATATCTATATATAAGCAAACAACGTTTGATGACATTTATGCTTATTGCATAAATGTCATCAAATGTTGTTTTGTGATGTCATTTGATGATGATGATGATATCTCACAACTGGTAAAAACAACACATGCGTGAACATAACTGTTTTTTGCTTATATTCATTCGTAGATGTTCAGTTTATGCATTTTTTTTCTGTATACAAATTGTGTTAACACATGTTGCTATTCCACAGTACGTTAATCGTGTTGGGGGACCTTTGGTCGAATCACAGTTTCAATGATAGCTCTTGTAATCGAAACAATTTCAATGTAAAACAAACTCGGATACACCAACTGCAGTTCAAGTCTCTCAGGTAGTGTAATCTAACGCTTTAACGATCGTAGATAATTGAACGAAATCCTACATATTAGCGGGCACCAAAGCCAAGCTTCGAAATGAACAACAATACGCCCTGCCGCTTTCACATAAACGGATCAATCGTCTTAATTAAACGTACAGCCAAACAAAAACATAAACGTATCGCTTTAAATCAGCATAATTAACATTGACTCGGCGAGTTTTCTACTTGTTTTTTTTTTTCTTCGAGAAACTTTTGTCGGCTCCACTGTGCTCCAAAATAATTATTATTCATATCTAATATACTAAGATACTTTTTGAGATTGTCTTATTTTATTTTTATCATTTTTATTTATTTAATTTTAGCATATCATTTTCCGTATATATATATATATATATACATATAGCCGTAATGCGCTACTCTCTTATTACTATTATTTGCTGTATTCCGTTAAGTTAGTTTCGATCAACTTCAACATTACATAAACATAGCTTAGTTTTTAATTACTTGGAAAGCTGCGTAATGTCCGCAGCCTTTGTTCGACTTTAAGCCGATGTCCTTTCGAATGACCTTGTTCATGTACCGCATCGAAATTTAGCCTGGAATAAGAATGTTTTATGCATTTTTGCAAGAGTGTATTTCTTATGCAGCGTATTACGCTCGGCTCCTATACATCGATAATAAGGAACATAAAATTTATCCATCTACGTTTTACGTGTGTAAGCGATTTAAGAGTCGATAAGAGCGATACATTAAAGCCGCTCACCGGATTATAATCGTACGTTGTATTTCAAGTTCATATGTACAAAAGCATCTATTTTATCTATAGGAGATTAGCGGATCTCTGATAGATTACACTAAGTGGATAAGGTAACAAGCGGAAGTTCTTGTTGAAGAATACAGCAGGCAGTTTGTCCGGACTCGGGCCGGAACGATAGATACAGATATCGAGTCTACTGATCGGGTAGCGAACTGGTTTCTGGTTGATACACAATGTGTGCCATGGTTAACTTTACAGTTGATTCGCGAAATGGTCTATTACTGGCGACGCGCGCATCGTGCTTCTACGTGTTTTTCCCTATTTGCTGTTCAACATCTAAACGGCTTTTAGAGCGGCCAATGGTGACACTTTTGATGATTTGTGAGCCGTTCGAGTGAAATACATTATTTCTGAGTTCACAGGCGTACGTTTGGTGTGCATCAGGCTGTTTCGACTAAAGATCATCCTTCTTTAAACGTTCGTAACAGCACAGCTTCCCTATGTTTACCCAAATGCACGTAAGAAACAAACGGCCTTTCGATAGTAATACATCATGGTAGATACTCCTACAATCCTCTTCGCCCTCGCATCACGCTTGATAGCAAAAGGCCAGTTACTGAAGAGAAGCTAAACTAAAGCAGTCCCAGTGCTATCGTAATGGATAGCGAGTTTCCTCTCGAAATTCGAGGTATTTGAAAGTCAATGTTGTGACCGTCGTTCCCAGCCCTCACGAGTGCTGCTTTTGCAATGAAGATCTGCTTACGATTCAAATAAGTTCTTCTTCCCTGACCGCTTCTTACTGCCCAAAAGCCCGTAAAGCGTTATGCCCTGATAGGCACAACAAGGAGCATGGTGGTAGGTAAATGCAGCTATTTGTCATGATTCGCTACTAAAGTAAGTGATTATTTTTCAAAATCCTCTTGAATGGAGAAACACAGGCAGCATTAACATATGCGAACAATAGGTGCGGACTGCTAAAAACATGCGAAATCGAAAGGTACAAAAGGAGCACACGAAATTAACATGTGACAGATGTGTATGACAGCACAGAGGAAAAGAGACGCGAAATCCTTAACGGACAAATAAAATTTGCTGAGAAATTTGTCTACGTGAAATGGCACAAATACATAGATTAACGGTCGTCTAGCTCTGGCTGATAAACGATCCAGAGGCGAGAATCATATCAACTAATGCTCGTGTGAAAAGAAGAGCTGGAAGTGTCCGATAGATAAAGGAAAAGCTTTGAATTGCGGAAACGCACGGGCTGAAACAGGCATAATACGCAGTGCCGAAATTCCCACTTAAGCAAGGATTATAGAACCCCGACGTATTCGCAGAAAAAGCCCCCGTAGCCGGTATATCGATGAGAATTTCTCAAATATGATATTCCTATAGGGCAATAGTGGCAGAGCTTGGCAAACAGAAATAAACAATGACTTCAAGAAACAAGAAGTATATCTTTTGATAAGGACGACTGCACTTTGTGTTTTCGTTGCACAAAGGGAATTCAAGTTGGATTCAAAAAGCGGCAATAGCTCTGTAAAACAAATGTCACCGGGGTGGATGCGGAACAAGTTACTTTCAGACACTTTTCTCGCGAAGCCTCATTTAAACCATCTCGTACTATACGTATAATACCACACTGCTATTGATCTATTGCGTAATACGTTCTTTTCTAATTACGCATATAGGGTACTATCTGTTTATGAGGATTATTGTGCTACCGATATAATGAGTCTACTGTGCCTTGTAATATTAGATGACTACCACTGTACTATCATGCGGAATGTCCTCGAGTATGTTTCGATCGTAGCGCTGAGTTAATCTGTTATGCTGCTAGGTTTATAGTACAATAGACGTATGCAAAAAACGTTTAGCGCAAGTTAAAGACTTTTTTTTTTCATTTAAATTTGGGATAAAGTTGAGCGTTCATTCATATTTGCATAGCTTCTAATAGATTACGTTTTGTGAAAGACTCGACTACCCCCTGCTCCGGCCCAGAAATTTATTTTACATTTGTCTAGTTGGCACATTAGTTTATATTGTTAACCGCTGAATAATATTTCCCAAACGTTGGCTTTCCTCAGCTAGCGGAATTATCATAATGAATTTTACGACGTTATAAAATGACGTTACTAAACTTCAACCGAGCACATCTTAATGCTAACTTTCCACTACCGTTAAGATTATGAAGGATGCCAACTAAACGGCCCGTTTCCCTGGTACAGTTACGTATAAGTTATGTGGTGCTTTAACGATAATGTTGTTTCAGTAGCTTTCTAGGCTAAGAGAGACTGTCGCAATCCTAGTTAGGATAGTGGAGTGTTATTATTCTACAAATCAAGCACAGCTGGTAGCTGTAGCTTTTCAAGCGAATTTCAACACAGTTTATACATTGGACCTTTCTAACATTAGATTACGGAATTGTTAAATTGGTAACTTTAATAAAATTGTAATAAAAGCCGATATTTGCTTTATGATCTGTTTGATTACACAAGTGAAATTCCGCCGAGTTCAAATAAATTAATTACTTTGAAAGAAAAATTTTAGGTTTTACAATTTTCTACACTAACACGATTTGACACACTGTAATAATAATAATAATAATAATAATAGTAATAAAGTTACGGATGATCGTTCAACCACTGCGTCCGCTTCAAAGGCTGTGACCTATTCCTATTGTACAATTGTTTGCATAACCTTGAGTCGGCCTTGAAAGAGAGGCGAAGGTTATATTGGACAGTTAATGAGCTGTGATTGAATGAAATCGTACTGAGAGATAACATCTGGTACCGACGAGAGTTTTACACACTAACGTTTCGTGTAGCAAAGAGCCTGGGTGTCACTCTAATCACAAAACGAGCAACTACGCGTATGCGTATATGTGTGGCACATACATTCGATATTTAAATTAAAATAACAGAATATTGCCTCTTGGTGTTTACACTGTTGATTTTCGAAATGTTAAGCAGCAAAGGGATGGTCTAGCTCATTGCAAATGCATTGATTTCGATGCATCGAAAGTAGAAAAATGAATGGAGATTTTATTTGAAGCGATTTTTAACTTACATAATACGTAATACGTAACTTGAGGTAAAATAGTGTCACTAGTAGAGGCTCTAGATCTGACAAAGTATGTATATAGGAGAAATACATGATATACCAGAGTCAGTATTTTCTTGATCAGCAGTCAATATTATTACACACATTGAAATGTGTTCCACAAGTTCATAAGTGCCATAAAGTCATATGATAATGATTATAATTAGTCATATAATTACGATAACACCCGTCTAGCGGTACAGGTTGACTTCGACATCACTCTCTACAGTAAATCAGACACTATCGTCATTTGAGAGTCAGCTTAATCCCGTAATTTAATGTTGGCCACTTTCATACAATCGCAGTTATTTTTTATTGCGGCCCGATTTTCGGTCGCAATCGAAAACTAAACACAAAATCATCAACCAAAATGACTTTCCTGATCCGGTGCGTGAAGTGATGATACGCTTGACTGCCTTTTTTGGCCTAAGGCATCCGCATGACGAAGGTTGGTAGTACCGCTGTCTACGGGCGATATCTTCGACATCAACGTTACAAATTTCCAGCAATTTCGATTAGTCTGTAGCAGAAGTGTACAGAAGGATACCGAAGTAACAATACACTCGTACTAATAATGAAATGATGACAATTCAATATATAGTAACATTTGCTCGAGTTTTTATTTACACGTATAATCGTCTCAGTTAGGTCAAGAATCCATGTTCTTGTCCATGCTCTGTTATCTAGGCTATACTTGACCTCACTCATCCTCGCATAGATATTTCTGCACTAACCAGTGCATAAGTCCCATATTCATTTTAATTATGTACAATACATTTCGATTAATTAGCTCACTCAGAGGTTGCCGCGCCTAACACTTGCAATAATAGGAGAAATCATGTTAATAATAAGATGACAGCGCAATCAATGCGCCTCATATAGAGTTTCTTGAAACTGTGATTCTACCCTAAGACAACTGCAGCTTTCACTGACGAAGTTTCGAACGGAGTTATTACACGCGCGAAACAGGCAGGGTTCTGGATATTTTTCAGCGTCAGTCAATACGTCTCTGGCTGGTTCTTGAATAATTTAGTTTTCTATAGCTTTTATCTTCACCGTCGATAGCGGACAAGTAACCGAGAGAAGTATCCTATCGCCTGCTGACTAAGTTCCATGAGGTTAACAATAACGTCGAAAACAACACTTCGACTGCCCGCTATACTTCCACTTTTACTAATCTTCAGCATCTTTTTCCAAGGGGAGTCTGTCTGGTTGGCAAGTCTATACCGTGCAGCATACGCATAGTTCACTAAAGAATTTACCCTCTCGGGATGATTCGTTATAATGCCATCGACTCCACTGTGAAGAGAATTTTCCAGGGCCGAAGTCAAGTCAATTGTCCAATGATACACTTTGTGAACGTATCCATTAGTGGCGTCACGGAGTTCAATGGCTTCGCGAAGACGATTATCGGGCCTCATACCGACAAGACAGTTAGTAATACCGTCACCTTGCCAGATATTCTCAGAGATACCGAGTGCATCGTACATCGAGGAGATTTCGGTCAGCTGTGAGTTTAGGCCAACATCAAAGCCAATCCGATTGCGGTATGTACGATACTCACTCTTGCTCAATTCTCCCAAAAAACCTTTAAATATGTTTTTGTCTTCTGCTCGAGGAATTGAGATAAGTACGTTTACACGATTCGTTTCGCTTACTTGGTACCAAAGGTAATCAACTAATTTGCTGAAGAGATCAATACCCGCATAAGTTTGTGTGCTCTTAGCAAGCTCTTGTACCTTTAAGTCAAGCATAAGCATAGCTACAGTTTTGTTGCCGTCCTTAGTCAGCTCTCGGATGTATTGTAAGAAGTCCACAATGTTCGAGCGTAGCATACAGCGTCGAAAACAGTCACAAGGTACTCCGTGGTATGTTGTCTTAGCTAGCCCCTCAACAGAGAAATTCACGTCCGTCTCTATAGCATTGGCACCCTTTTTTAGATAATAATCAATCTCGGGAATTGAATTTACCATATGAGCGATATTGTAGAACGGCCTTCTATCATCACTGATCATGAGAGGTGTGCCGAGAGCGTTGCACAACTCTGTGAGCGGTATCAGTAAAACAGTTAAAATTTTCATCGTCACGACACACAGCCCTAACATTCACAATGGAAATAAAGGTTAATTTTGTTTTGGAACTCCCATCCACGAACTCGACTCACTCAAGATGATCCAAGCAACATTGGTGCGTAACAGTAACGCTAATAACATCCGCAGAAGCAGCCCTCCTTGCCTGTCTGCTTGTTTACCTCCACTTTGTTAGAGAGCGAGATAGAACAAGTAGGCAAGCTAGCAATACGAAAACATTCAGCTTTTAAGATAGCGGCATAAACGATGCATTAATGCCGCTCACAGTCACCGACCAAATGGGCGTCTGTCTTCGATTATTGAGTAGCAGCATCGGCGTCACTCTTTCTTACATCTATATACCTGCTTGTAACTATCTTTCTATTGGATACCTGTATCCGTTACGAACATGCGAACTTTGCTATTGCTTGCGAAGGGTAATACCGAACAGGAGCTACGAGAGCGATGGAGCACCGGTGCGGGTTCCGATGCGCGTAATTGTCGACGTATTTCTGGCGGCCGGTGTCACAGAACCACCTTAGTTGTTTCCTGCTCTATACGACCGGCTGTGTATCGCGGCTGTGCACAATTGCTGATGTCTCACGGGATAGGCGCGGCAGAAAACTGGAGCCGGCGTTGTGAAGAGGCGCCGGATCTCGACTTCGCTATTCCACAAATTCACAGCGTTATGTGCAAAATGCCTCACTGGGTCGATAAATGCCAGCCCGGAGAGGGTAAAGCATGTAGGTGAGGGACAGAAGAGAACTAACGTGTTGAGGTTCCCAGGCACCAATTGTTGTAGCTGAATTTAAAGGTAAGAACTTTTGCTGTTCACTAAGCAGCGCACAACTGACATAAGACATTCAGTAATATCTGTGTCCACGTATGTCGGTGTGTGTGTATGCACTATAGATAAACAATCGTTATCACAATGAAGCTTTCATACTTTTTATATGGACCGAACGCCAACGAGCTCAAATTTACGTTTGGGAAGCACTGAGAAATGGCCACGCTGTCATATTTGTTACAGGCTGTTTGATATGATCCACCTGTTAAGTGTCAGTGGGACACTTCGTCATAAATTACCTTCGATTTGCCATCTGACGCATATTCTTCTGTCGTCCATTAGCGCTTTTCGTTTAATGCAGTTCCTCCTCGTCGCAGTAAGGCTTTCTAATCGAACACTGTCGACTAACATAAACACATGGGTGCCAGGTAATGTGAAATACCTCATGTGCATTGCTCGTGTGCCGCTTTCGCTGAATACAGATAGGAAAGCATCGTTAACTGAAACCCCCGTCGTCACCTTCTTCCAATATGTTACTCAACTAAAATTTACTTAACGAAAATACAGTGAACACTAACAACAAGCGTTAGCGGAAAATAAAGCGTCTCATGACCAGAACTTGAATACGATTAACGAACTAATTATCGGATTCTACATTCAAATTATCAATTTCAAAGTTGTGTTCGTTAATTTTTGGAAGCGGATTAATAGCAGATATCTGTTTCTATAGGAAGGTCACAGAGAAGTACCGTTGTAAAATATTCGATACATTCGAAATTAGCAAGGAGACTGATCTTTGAATAAGTA
>NW_019213477.1:223174-243331 GCF_002532875.2 Varroa jacobsoni
ATACATATATATATATACATAGAGAGAGAGAGAGGGAGAGAGAGAGAGAGAGAGAGAGAGGGAGAGAATAAGTTCATTCAAGACAAGTAGCACGATCTTGTAAAAATAATATCACTTAAATTGTTATTGTTAAAGCAGATTGCGATTAAGTTTAAGCGAGTATATTAAAGTCATTCAAATGATAATAAGCTGCTTACTTTTCTAGGAAATGCAAAGGCAACTATGTTTATTATGTCATGTATACACTGAAAATTATATTCGTAGAGGTGGAAGGTATTCATGTTGCTTGAAATTTTTTCCAGATCTCTCAGTTTAACATTCTCAGCAAAGACCAACGCCTACATTTGGTAAGCATACTTCTCATGTAAAACTTAAACTTATATTGACGCTCATAAAATTCATCCAATAGAAGACACCAGGTACGATTCATTTGACAGTATAATAAGCTGTGATTGCATGCAAGGTGTGATCTTTTCTAAAAAAAAATATAAAATGCAAAGCAATTTATGACAACAAAAATCTAGAATTCAGTATGACCGCCTACCATTCAAAAAACAGAATTTTAGTGGGTAAAGTAGAACGTTAGGTCTTATCGGTCAGACCTGGTAGAATTCGATTTAAAGCCAACCAGAAGTCTTTACGAAGCTCAGCTCACCGGAAAATCTGGAATAAGCCGATTCATTGAGTAGTCGAAAGCCGTATGGCTGATCTCACAAACAGTGATCCATGATCGTTTCATAACATTTTATAGAGTTCGTCAATAAAGTTTTCTAGATATAATTAGTTCGCTTCTAAAAAATAAGCACGGCGGCATGCACTTAGCTCTTACTATACGTACACGAATAGAAACATTCTGGCCGCAGCGCAAGTATTTGCAATAAAAATAGAAAAAAAAACAGGATTCTTTTCGGCGATAAATCTTTGCATCAACTGTGGATATCCTCCAGTGTCCTTCATGCTTGAGGCGCTGAAGAGAGTTAATCGGCAACAAGCTCCCTTAACTTCAACGCGTGTCGAAGGCATCTGTCTAATTGTTATGTTAAAGTAAACTAACTATCGTGACTTGCTCGTTTGCAATAAATTTGGAGGTTTTTTTTAGCTATTGCTCGGTAGAAATTCGAAGGAAGAAATTTATTGAATTTATCGTAAAGGCCAAACTGATTGGCGGATATCGTCAAGTTGAACCCTCCATTAATGTTTATAATCTTGTGTAGGATACACCCTGCATGGTAACATTTGATAATGACACTTCTAGTCATACTTAGAACGTAGACCTGTATGGTTTGACCGAGGCGATGCTAAGCTCTCCATCGATGGCTGGCATATTTCTTTACAACGGAGATATCTAATGAAAGCTTATGTGACTTCTATTACTAAATTATGCACCCTGTATTTTTGAAAAAAAACATACATTATGTCCCCTAAGAGTATTCGACTACTCTGTATTCAAGATTATATTTGCCTGAATGAATAAGTTGAAGATCGTTTGTCAACGAGATCAAATTTTCCACAAAATATTCAACAAATAGTAATGAAATACTATAATTTCGTAAAAAACAAAACTGACGAAAGAGATTAAACAACATAGCTTTTAAAGGGTGGCGTGGTCTGGATAGCCCTTATTGATCTCTTTCAGTACGGCATGGCAATCATGAGCATACGGCCATAGTTGGCCCAAATTTTAGCGTTGGAAAATGTTCACTGTCGTATCTGTTGCTAAGTCTTTTCATGAGTATGCTAGAAAAAAAAAAAAATAACTATACCCAGGAAGACTCGTAACGTAACTAAAAATATTTAGTTTTTAAAACGTGCTAAAAACATCTGCTTAATACAGTACACGATCCAAACGTAAAGAAAAATGTTACGGAACAGTTCATATTAAACGGTTAAAGCAATTAAACGGTTGAACGGTTAAAGCAAATCATTGCATCAATTCTGAAGCGAGTCCACGCGATTAGTGAACCATTAGTTCAACTAAGAAAATGGGCGCTTCAGGCTTTTTGATACAGCAAAAAAAATGAAGCGATGAAACTATCAAAAATTCAAGCTGAGTGCTCGATGGATTGCTAAATTGTAAACGGCTTTTATTTAAATTTTGCCTAAATACCAAAAACAGCATTAAGGTTTATGGAGAGAGCGGGTCACGCGGTTTTTAATAAGAAGGCTAACATTTTTTGTTCAGAATCCCTAAATCTTCTCACTTTTCTCACATGTGCTAATAATGTGATAAAAATCTACTGGCTGTAAAGGTTCGTTCTATTAAAAATATCTCAAGCTTATAAGACCTTGTCTCTCCTTGCTGGTTATTCTTCAATCCTTAGAGCACTTACCTTTGAATTTTTGATAAGTTCTAGGATTAAGAATCCTTTTTTTCCCCAGGATTTGCGTTGTGTATCACACCAACTACGAAGCACGAGACGAAGCTCCTGTACGTGTTTGAGCTACGTCACTGTTGACGTACCGTACTAAATGCGATCATTACATCAAATGAGTGGACAGATGGACAAATACTTTTCATAAGCCTTAAAAGATATGTTTTTGTATAGTGGCAAATATCTTAGGCTTGAATGTTTCTAAAATCGCTACGTATTGAATACTACTTACCTTGTATTCCTAATCAGTTTAAGCAAATTTATCTCAAATAATGTTGGTTATTTTTCAAAAAACCTACGTCGGACGAATTTTGATTTATCAGTTAAAAGAAAAGTCGAGCAAAATTTTGCCATGTTTTTTTGTAATTACGAAGATTTAGGGTAATCGAAAAGATCCAGTCATCGCTCTTTAGTTTTGCAGGAAGCTAATTTACACTTTGGGTCCTGATGAATATTGGTGAGCTATCATGTAGAGATCATATGTACACGGTATTTACTAGGTTCGTATCGGCGGTATAGTTCAGATTTGTATTTGCATCTCGTCGACAACTTTTACAAATCGTTTTTATTAGACTATCCCTTATCAATTGTGACTATGGGCTTCGAAACGTCATTGTATAAAGTAATCCATGTTTTTTCTTGTTTTACAGACTCCCAAGTATTGGTTATGCTATATGAAATCACGAGACAAAATTGTTTGAAAATTGAAATAGACTAATCCCAATTTTCATAAGTATTAGAATTCTAATAATGATTCTAATAAGTTTAATATTATGAATCGGAAAACATGATTTAATAATATAAGTACTGGTTATCTTATGGTGTGGCTTGTAGGTTATAAATAAATCGTTTTGCTTTTTAATTTGCATATTTACAAAAACGGAAAAAATTTTACGTTCACTTTTGACTATAAAGTAATTTTCTAGCAAAGAAAAACCCTTATGCATTATTATTGGCTAAAATATTCAAATCGTTTTCTCGTGTTCTCGCTAGGCACTCTTTTCTGTTTCCCATTAAAAAATTATAATATCAACTTTCGGGAAACATTAACATACCCGTATACTACACCCCCTCATTTTAATAAAACACTGTTACGTTTGTCGCTTTGCTATTTGTTTCGATCGAAAAATCCAAGTACAGC
Source organism: Varroa jacobsoni (assembly GCF_002532875.2). Taxonomy (NCBI): domain Eukaryota; kingdom Metazoa; phylum Arthropoda; class Arachnida; order Mesostigmata; family Varroidae; genus Varroa; species Varroa jacobsoni. The sequence continues at coordinate 226,688 of NW_019213477.1, forward strand.
CATTTAATAGTTTGAGATATGGAGATAAAAGCACAAACAAGGAAAAATCAAGCGTAATTTATGTTGTTTCAAGTGCTTGTCGCTCAAATATGGTGTCATTTTGAAGGTAGTGACGTTAGCAGTGGATTGTTATTTTACAGCATAAAAAGTACCATATTCAATACTGTTGTATAATCTCAAAACGAAGCGTATGCGACGTTTAGAATAGCTAACTCCGGTTTAAAGGCAGGCTGTTGTAGATATTTCTCATTGCGCTGTAAAAATCCACTGTTTAAAAATCGAGGTGGGCTTCCCAGCCTGATATGATTATTCGGATAGTTATTTTTTAGATATAGTATTCCACGAATGCCGCTCAAAGGCCAACACGGCAACACGCATATTTCAGCCTAGATCACACGCTCAAAAGAAACAAGAGGACTAGTAATACAAAGTAGCTTCACCTTTAAAGACCCGGATTTCACACAATCGTACCCGGAAAGCAAGTAAACGCTGCAAACATTTTCCTGAAGATAGGACCTTAGCTGAAAGTCAGTGAGGCCTGTTTTCGTGATGGTTTTGACAAAAAAAACTAATGGGCGACAGATGTTCAACGCTAGTAACGTTAGAAGCTAACAACTACATTTATATGAAAGCGTTTATCAAAATGGATAGTACTATAAAGAAAGGAAAAAAAAATAGGGTTTACTGGCAGAAATACAACAGTAACAATATTCGCGCCACAGATGTTGATCTAATATACTATAGATAATTTACAAGTTACATCAGTTTTATTTCCTAGAAACCAGTGGTTCCACTATACTTCATTGCTTAATTAAATTTTCTTCATTAAACAGATATGAAGGGAAAAGTACTGCAACCTCTTCTTCCGTAATCTAGTTCAGCATTTAACAAAAAATCAATATTGCAGTCGTCCATCCATTTGTGTTTATACTAAGGCTGTTATTATATGTGGCGAGTGTCCAGCGGTTGGCATTACCGATCAATATGCTTATTTTTCGCCTTGATTTGTTTTTTTACTCTATATATATATATATATATATATATATTGAATTGTCCAAAAAGTATTGATCATCTTTTTAGCTTTAAAGTCACATATCTCAGGTAATATCAGTGATGTCGTGTTGGTGTCATTTGAAAGCTGAAATTTGACAGTAATAGACGAAATAAAATGCTTTTATCCAGACTTAAGATAGATCGACTTGAAGCTGAGTTGAATTTCTGTGAAAATTATTCTTAAAATTTGATCACGATGAACGCACAAACCCACAGTCACGATACATTATCAAAAAAAAGTTCCATAATAATACTATCGCTTTCGCCTTAGAAATTTCGATGTGAAGGATGCTCTTCGTAGCAGCTCACCAGGAAAAAAGTTGATGAACTTAATGCGAAAGTTGAACAAGATTAATATTTGGTTAGCCATGGTGTTATCCTCAACAAACTAAGCATCTACGAGCAAACAGTTTCGAACCGTTTGAAGGAAGCTGGCTAAAAAAAGCTCGATGATTGGGTGCTGTACGAACTGATGAAAGACATTTTACCCGAGCGCATACTAACATAGATGGAGTAATAGCGAAATCGAGCCCTTTCTAAAGCGGTTGACTACGGCTAATAGAAAACGGATTATATACGACAATAATGTGCAAATAAAATAAAGGAAATTCGCTCTATAATCTATGGCAAAATTCAGACCGTCGCCAAAGGAGGTGATTCCTTGTCTTTAATAGGATTGGAAAGGAATTATGCTTTATTGGTTGTTGCCCCCTGGAAAAGCGATCCGTTGGGAACTCTACTGTCAATAAATAACAAGATTACGACGAGCCATTGAGAAAAATCGATTGGAACTTGTGGACAGAAAAGGCGCTGCCTTCTACCATAACAATGCCAGACCAGACAAATCTTCAGCTACCCAGCAAAAATTGAGAAAACTTAGTTGGTGTACCTCTATGCACCTGTTATATAGCCTGGATCTTGCACCATCGGGCTATCACTTGTTTTGGTCTCTGCAGAACCCCTTTAATTATCTTAATTTAGTTTTAGCAGAGCGATGCAAAAAAGGCTTGTTACAATTTTTCGCCTAATATCTACATATGTATTATAGTAATAGAATTAGGGTGTTAGCAGAAAAGTGGTAAAATGTAATCGATTAAACGGTAACTATGTAACTTAATGATATTTTTAAATATTTGCTTCAATGATGGTTTAAAAACTGCCAGTGTCTTTTTCAACAGCTCAATATTGTAGCACAAGAACGAGAGCAACAGAAGAAACAACACTTATCAGTTGCAGTAAAAGAGCTTTCGGTAAAAGCAGTTTAGCCGAACGCCCCAGGCTGCAGTAACAACGTATTTTGCTTGCGTCAAAGTACGTGTGTGTATCCTTAGGATATCACTTATCGAAAACTAACGAAAATTAGTTTTCAAGATCTGCGATTCATACTCATAAGAAAATTAGTTGATGATAAGCCAAATTTTATGCCTACATCATTGGTAAATACTGTACCACGATAAAAAGAAGCTAAACATTTTGATGTAAATGCGTAGTTTTTAAAAATATATCATTTTGAAAAATGTTTTCCGTGATTTCTCCAGGCGTCTTCCAAAGACATTCATGTGAGGTTTTACCCTAATTTTATCAAAAATTATATGAAATATGTACACATGGTGTTCCTTTTTTACTTCAGTGGTTTGATAGCCGAACGCGATCACCAATCCGATAAGCTGTAGTTCTTGCCCGGGTGATTATCAACAAATTGTTATACGTAGAAAAAGACGTGGCAACGAACAAAAGCCGAAAAAAGTTCCGGATTATCAGAACAGACAACGTAGACCGTAAAAAATTCCGGATTGTCAGAGCGGGCAGAGTGGACCGTGGACGGCACCGTGATAAGTCGTATCACGGCGGCGTCGCCGTTGTTGAAGAGGCCACCGTAGCCAATCATGAAGTGGAACACGTAAATATAACACACAAGGGACACTGGCGGTTAAGTCGACACATGGAACAATCCAGCTGCTCCTTGCTCAGTTCTGAAGAAGATTATTTTTACTGTCAAGAAAAGACGAACTTCAGACAAAAATTATAGTCAGATAAATATAATAGTGTGAGGTGTCGTCAAGAACTGAGGTGACAACAAGTTGTTTAGTAATATTCTTATTAGAATTCCGTTAAACCTATTTAATCAAAATTTGTCGGTGTCTCGCTGGGTAAATTACGTCGTGAATAATAGCTTCAACGCTCTTCCTGAATATACAACAAGACAGCTAAAATGCAACGCAGAGATGCTTAATGCTAGTCGCTCAAGGCAAAGTTATCCGATATATCTGCTCGTGGCCATTTTAAGGATGGGTTTCTGTATCGGTATCGGCCAGCCGTATCAGTGGAATGTGGGTAATTAGAATAACTAAAGGAACAGATGTCAGCCGCCGGCAAAGGTACAAAAATATGTCTAGCTGCCTCGACGAATCTTCGTGCTAAGCGAAAAAAAGATTCCAAACGTTTAAATCTTGTAGAAAAACAAAATTAAGTCACATATATCCGTGAAGCAATTAACTGCTCCACTGGTCTGTTCATTGCCAGTAGCAAATCATTTCCACGACATCCAATTGGCCAAATACGTATATAGCTTGAAGCGAAATAGTTAAATTAAATCGATTTGTCCGATTCGTGATCTCAGGATGAATTTCATTAAAACTGAAAATAGCTCTAACCAAGAGCTATGTTAGAAATTGAATTTTTCGCCTTTATTTTATTCAATGTCCTTGCTAGGCCCTAGTACGTTTCTAAAAGTATACTGGTTCTGACAAACGATTTTTTGGTCAGATGATTGGATAGCCCCAATACGACAATACAGGCCAGTATAGTTCCTTGTGAACAGACTTTACTAGGTCCAAAAGCAGGTAAGTAGAAGCCAACAAGTGTCAGCATATACATAATGTAAATACAGAAACATACAATAAATACATTGCCCATTTTTCCCTTGTCTGATTGCTATTTTACATGAAGGTCTTCTATTGAAGATTGCCTACTTATTATATTTAACGGCAAAACAAAACACGCTGCGCCAACAGGTGCAGTGACAACAAACTAGGGAAATGGCGCTATTGAAAGAAATCGTTTTCAAAAAACCTTTACCTTGATAATATTGTAAAGTAGCTAACCGTAACAACCAGCCCGTGGCTTCCTGTGTGAATGACGGTCGAGAATTGGCCCGCGAGATTTACCATTGGATTCAGTTAAAGTTGCCATTGAATTAGAGTCAACGGACGAAGTAACGCAGGCTTAAATTATGTGATTTTTTTCTCAGTTCCTATGCAAGGGGCGTTTCTGACTGAAGTCAGTAGGATGACAAAAAAAAGATCTTGGTGACCAACAATGTTCTCTGCCTCTCATAACGCTGCGCACGTCAGGAGAGAGCTCTGTGGTATAAGAAAAGAGTTACGAAAATGGCAGATATAAAGGACAATGTAAAAAAACAGCTAAAGGGTAGTCACAAGTGAAGAACAACATAGACATGAAGAGGCTTCTGCGATGAACTTTGTACCGAAGGAAGAAGCAAGGGAAATGTTGACAATAAGAGTTTTTCGGTTACTCGTTACGACAGAGCCATACTTATGGAAGCCGACTTTGTGGAGAGAAAAAGCACTGTACCTCCGAGGGAAAATATACGTTCAGTTTGTGAGCAGAAAACCCCACCTACCGTAGTAAAAACAAATGGCATCTATTGACACAGTCATCCATGGAATGTCAACGTAAAAACGGTTTAAAGTGAGCAGAAAGATGGAAGTGTAGTCATCGATACGAACCAACGCGTAGCTATACCATTAAATTCCGGCAAAATGGTCTTTAAAGACGATGGATTTCTATAAACAACGTATTTGATACTCATTTGTCAGCTTAACTACATACACCAACTCAACGAATAGCTTGGAAAAATAAGAATATGGTTCTGAATTTGCTTTCCTTGCTTAGGTGGTTAAGTTATCATTATTTGGAAAATTACTCTGTTATTTTACAAATAAATTCGCACTGTAAATCGGTGTCTTCAATTGTATATATGTAGCGACATCACGCTGGAAACTTGGATTCTAAGAAGGAAAGAAGATATATCGTTCAGGACTATGACAGATGTCATTAGTTTGAATATTATTTCAACACTCTGAATTGGCCTGAAAAACAAAGTGAGTCAAAATAAACCTTATAGGCTTAGGCCAATCCCTGTGTAGATACTGCCATTTGATAACGAACACCTGACTGAAAGGCTGTTTTATGTTGTTTCAATAGTAGCAACTATCTCGCACAAACTGCGATAGTGTCGAATACATAATTCGTGTTTCTTTGTGTGTATCTTCAATTAAATAAAGTTACAACGATCATCGTTAAGGGACTGAAAAAATTTGACAAAGATTTAGATACTAGCAACGAAGAGAATTGAAATCCAGCATGTGAAAATGTGAGGATAGATATAAGAACTGAAGCTAAGAAGAAAGCTTTTGATGGTTTCTGATACGTCAGGAGAAACAGATCTCGAGTGTAGAGGAGAGTCGTTTTTTGTTGTCCTGTGATATCGTTACAGAAATTTAGAGTAAAAACGTCTTTGTAAACCAGCAACCTGAAGTGTGGGTTGTCGACACTTATCAGACGCAAGAATCAGAGATTCGAATAGGATTGTCAAATAACGGCCTTTAGTTGTTAGGCTACGTTTTTCTCGAATCTAACACTAATCTTTTTTCCGCTTTTTATGAAAAATGATTGATACATCTTTTTATGTAAATTCATAAGAATATTATATGGCTGTATTCTATTGGAGCACTTGGCACTTATAATAAGGCAGTACATATAATGGAATATCATCGTCGTGTAAGAGCTAAGAGTAATAAGTGATGATGATAATCAATTGTGCATTAAGATAGATCTACAATGTTTTCAGCGAGCGGTGTTGGTTTATCAAGATAATATAAATTGATTTCTTGTATATAACTCACGGTCATCGGTGCTGTCTTCAACGGACTCGGGCGATTTGGACGGGAGAATCATTGAAACGGATCGAGGTGTCGGTGGAATTGACATCACTTTTGGCCCCGGACTCACTAAGCCTCCAACCTCGGGGGAGTCCGGGGGACTCACCCCAGGAGGGTCCACGCCGACAAAACTGCAACCATCGAGAAATCACACAAACTGTATGTTTAGCCAAACAGTAGTATTAGGTTCAATTAAATTATTCACTTTCAAATTTTATACTAAATATTCGATGTGTCTGTGTTGACTTTGAAGGTTTTGAGGCTTAACAACCGAAAAATATTCTCCCTGGCCACAAACATTATCATTATATTTAATCATTTGCACCTTCACGATTCTTTAAGCGTTTCAACTCCTAGCTGAGCCACGTTTGACCGAATATTAGTAAAACCATGAACTATACCCAAAGTGCAATAGGTCGAGTACTCAATGATAAAAACGACTGGCCGTATATTTTTTTATATGCCTCTTTTCTGCATAATTAGCCGTCCCTTCCAGAAGCCAGCCTTATCGAAATAATTTGCTCCACCGCACGAGACTGAGCAAACATAGCTATGGCAATAGTTAATGAACGTGAAAAAAAATTGTTTAACGCGCAATCTTCGATAGAATAGTGGTAGCGCGTTTGCCACAGACGGTAGGGGCATGCCAGTTGGGCGAGGTTTGAAACAGGCCTGGGCAGAGGCATTTCATGTCATTCTCGCAGTGGATCTAAATCCATGCAGAACTTCAATAAGTACCTATTGGTATCTGGTTTGTTATAACAATTCTTCGTGTATCTGATAAACTCTTTTAATTTTTGTCGAATTATTTTCGCAATTAATTTTGATTCTATAGAAAAATCAATTAAATAAGAACAAGTCTATTATTTAGATATGTGAAAATATATCACGAAGCATAATTTCCTTACAGAAACAGACCCTGAACTGTAATTCGAGACACAAAGTTACAACCAAGCTAGCGACCACGTGTGTATATGTACTTTTCGCTATCTAAGAAACATTTGTTCATCCAGTGATGTTTATATCACCGGGTGCTACCAAGAGGAGGATTACACATTACCTGATAAGTCTTTTGTATCCAGTGATTTGTGCCATAAAATATGAGAGTAGTAGAGATATACAGTAGCTTGCGTACCACTTAGTGTCATCAAGGATCCCTGTTATTAATCGTGACTAGCTTTAGGAGACCTCTGTATAATAGACGGTTGTACTTTATCTATGTTGACAATACGTGCCGAATTAACGTATATTCAATGTGTTATTTATGTAAGTGCTTCTAGGACTCTTATGTATGACTATGCGAAGGAAACAGTAAATCGGCTAGTAGATCTCAAAAAGTCAAGTAGTCCGATTTAATTGATAATTCATTTTTCAAAGCACCTAGAGCATCAAATAATAAAATTATTTTTGAAGTTTTGTCAAAGTTAGTCTTTGCGATTTCCGATGGTGATTAACCCAACGTGGCTTTATACCTAAATATGTTAAATGTAGTGAGATACCCAAGTAACTGATTCTGATACCGGTGAATGTCGGCCTAAAAACGTGAGCTATCTTCATCTACAACTTAAACAGTTTTCGAGAAAAAACAAACTTATGCATAATCCGCATCAAGCAAGCAGCTTGTCCCTACAGCCCTTGTTGCACCACTTTTTCTAAAGGCAGCCATCGTTCAGTTAGCATTGACTCGAATTAAAACTTAGCAGTCCTTCAGGTCCCGAATCTTTGCTATCCCGATGCAATCTTCTTTTCTCACTCCGTATCAATAAACCCACTGCATTGTCCTACCAATACCTTGTAGCAGCAATTAAATCATGCTACAATTTTACGAATTTTGTCATTTCGTGGCGTTTGTCCAGTTGTCCATTTACTTTTATCTAGCTGAAAGAATACACTTATTATGCATTAGGAAAATTCAAATGCAGTGTTTAGTTAATGTGGGGCAGGTATTGTACAACTATGTTCTAGTCGAGGCCCCACCCGGTAGCATTTGCCCTACACTTTTGTGTCACAGACCTATCACTGTTTATTGAGTCTTCACTGTATCAGTTAGTCTATTGCAATTAGTCCGCTATCTTAAAGGGAAATGATCTTTAACTATCGATATTGCTACGAGATCTGAGTACGTAAATAGTGTGAAGAGTGTGTATTTTTTTTTATGATAGTTTTGGAATAATTCTGCGCTGGGGAAACACAATGTCTGTCTTTAGGCTCAAGTTATTTTTTTTTCTGGGTTTGGCATGTGAATTAGATCGTATGATTCGGAATTGCGTGCGTTTAGCGTAGGACGCTTTAGAGTACTATAAAAGATTGGTCGACACATAAAACGCAGTCAGCTTTTTTTTTTTACCATTATTCATGGTAGCCGTCAAAATATTTTAATGGAGTTGTTATGCTATTTGACATATTCTCTATGTCTGCTTTTGATCATATAGAAAGATTGCGTAAAAACTCACTTGGAAACAATATTATATTGAATGCATTCTGTGGCATGACTTTTAGTCAAGTAATTATTGTGTAGCCAGGTGTTGTAGAGCGAAAGCCCATAATCAGTGCAGAACAGATCCTAATGTAATGCAGTAGATAGAAAAGACGATGTAGCCATACATACATACATACATACATTGATGCGTTTTAGGAAATACCGCGGAGCTGGAATGCTCTTATCATACGTTAAACATATTTAAGCTTAAAATAATTCTACGGAATAATTTAGAAATTATTGTTGTGTAACTGCATAGTTTCTAATCTCATTTGATGAAAGTAGTCCTATTCAAAACGAAAACAGGAGCTATACTAGTCCATTCATTTGCTCCACTTAGGCCAAAATGCATAACAGTTTCTGGATACTCATGATACGCGTATGTAGTACCCTTCAGGGCCAATAAAAGGGGCATTATCACCACAAGAGCGTCAGGATACAGGAAGCCTCCCAATGAACGGCTATAGCCACCACCACAATAACTAATAATAGCAGTTACTACCGCAATACCTTACGGTAGGACGGACATGAAGGATCACCGGCAGCAGTAGTTACTCACGCAAACCGCTTCAAAAGGAAGAAGAAAAACGCGAAAGAAGCTGTAAGCACAGTCTGTAGAAAGACCTCATTACCGATCACCCCTTGGACAGTGGAGGCCCTCCAAAGCTGTTACAATGCAGTTGAAGATACACCCGTTACGCCGCTGTCACCGTGTTCACTTTATGGTCTCTAATGTTATCACTGGAATAACCCGGCAATGAGTGCTAAAACAAATATTACTACAATTAATAACAACGTCACTTATCTTCTAGTAATAACGGTAGTTGATAACATTAATAAGATTAGTGTCTAGTCATATTATGCAACCTTCGATTGATATCCGGCCGTAACATACATTCTGGACACTTTCGTACCAAAATACTAGGCCTTGCAATTTTAAACGAAGACCTACTTTTTATTGCTATCATTTGGAATAAAGCATCCTAATGGACATAGCCTATTATGAGGAAACGTTTCAACCTAAAGGCATATTAAGGATATTACACGTAGTATTTTTGAAGAAAGAATATAGTAGTAGATCCTCTGTTTACGATTTTGCATGGAAACACTTGAAGTACATGCTTGTATAAAATGCTTAAGTTCCGTTTGTAACCCTCTCATCAGTATTACTAACTAGGTACAAGGGGGCTTTTCAAGTTCGAAAATCCGAACGACTGCCGTACGATTAATTTCCAGTCTACAGAAAACTAATCGAAGGAAACTTGTGATTTCTTGCTGAGAGCTCCGAACTCTAGCAAACAGTAAATACATGAAAAATCTGGATTTGAAAAATCTTGTCGATATTTTACTTGCAAGCAAATTCAAGGGACGAAGATATCCTCAACTTAAAAGGATTTCAAGGAAATCAGTGGAAACCAACACTACGGTGTGCCAAGGGAGAAATAACGTCAACGACGTCTTTGCTAACAACATGCACCTAAATCCCCAACATAAATGTAAAAACACATGCGACACAGAGCATTATTTTAGTGCAACACAAGTGTTGGCATAATTAAAATGTGTTATGTGACTTATTGGCTTAGATCGAATGTACTTTAAAGAAGCTATTGTAAAAAAAAAAAAAAGTACACACAGCTTGTGAATGCTGTACGAACTTTCGTCGCATACAAACGCTGGTTTGGTCTAGTCTCTTTCACTCTATAGAGCTAGAACTTACCTTGTTGAAAAAAATTTCGTAACCTAAAAGGCTCAAAACCTCTGTAAATTTGTGCTCCTTGTTAAGGGTTACCGGCTTCTGTAACATGGTGTTTCCACAGATACATCAACAGTGACCGCAATATCCAAAATAAAAGGCTTGCATCCTCTCAAAGCTCAAATAGAAGGGGTTCGACTGACGTGTTTCGTAAAAACATTTTTATTTTTGTGAAAGCTTTTATTTGTATATTCCGCTTCAACATATAATAGATACGACGACACAAACTGCAGAAGCCATTCTGCCGCAGGCCACAAACAACGACTTCTTGAAGGCGGGCGTTTACTCACTTATGTCGCATCATCAGAGGGAACTGAACCTTCTTGGGAGTGCGCATTTTGCAGCGCCTCCTCAGCGCAGAAATTCCGCCTTAATTAAATGAACAGTTTTTCACATAAACATTTTGACTAAGGTTGCTTACTGACACAGGAAGAATAGCATATATTGGTCACACTAACTGCTGTCCTCAATGCTCCTGCGTCTGTTAACACCAGGACAATCGACTAAGAGGCTAGCGAAATCCTGGACTGTCTGCATTAGCAATCCATAACGGATCATCAGCCTCTTCCTGGCACTTTCAGAGAAAGGCGAGAAATGGGAGAGTGGCTGTAACCAGTTACTCTACGGCCATCATAGTCGGTCGAATAGACAAGGTAACTCAATGCAAGCCAGTTCTTTCTTCTAATGCTTGTCAGCGTACATTACTGATAACGCTCCCTCCCCCCCCCTTCCCCTCCAATTATCTTATGATACACGTCCTTTAACGGGAACGAACGCCTTTTATGCTCGTCAGTGAGACAGGTATTCATCGTACGGGTTGAAGCCTAGTTTCCTTTTTCCTCTCAGTGTCGGCGTTGGATAGAGTCGAAATCTCGGTGCCGTCCAAAGTTCACTTTATCGACCTCACAACGATACCGATGATGTAACTACGCAGTGACAATCTAAATGCTTCAGTTATGATTTATAAGCGCGTGTATAAGCGCTTTTTTGAAACTACGGCCAATTTTAACATGCATGAAGTACCATAAACCTAATCCGCTAAAACTTATATTCAGCCAATAACGTCTCGTCCACTATTCAGATTATATGATTGTAGCGTAATTTAGATCTATGCGCAATGTTAATATTCTGTCTCTATATGGCCAGCGTCAGTTAAGGATCACAGTAGTGCGCAGCCAGTGTCGTTGTTGCTGCGCAAAGAGCATGCCCGGACATTGCTAACAAGAATTAGAAGGAGCCTTTTTTATATGATACAAAGTAAATATGTTTGATGCTTGACCTTTCGAGTTCGCCGAAAAAAATTGTTTGCTTTATTGCAAGTCAAAGCTACTAGTTTTGTGAGTTTGTAGGTGAGGAAAACGGGGATCGGTAGTTGAAAAATTGCCACTGGTGAATTTTTCTTGCCCCTCGGTTGAGATCGGTCGTACCCATTTACAGTTCTAACACGACAAGCAAGTGGAGTCTACTTTATGACAACCTAAAAAAATATATATGAAAAATTGAAATTAGGAAGGCGCCTTGGACTAGAAGAACACATTGGAGCGCAACCTAGATAGGCTTAAACGATGCCTACGTAACGTCAATGTCTATTTCGTCAATCTTCAATTTCATCGCCATATGTTGCTAATTGATGAGCCAATGCGCATTTACAATGAACTTCAACCATTGCTACCTAATAGGGCATGACAATCTATCCCGACAATAATGAAGCTACTATGATGGAACAAGGCCACTCAAATAGTCTCAGCTTAGATAGTTTATACTCTATATGAACTACACTAGGTTCATGCAGGTTCGCAGCCGACACAGCGCATAAATAACATATAATAAACAGACATAATAAATATATCAACTACGAATAGTAAAATAAACGTAAGAAAATAGTGTATCGTCGTGTTGCTCTTTGTACGTTAATAATTCTGTATTGTTAAGCTGTCAAGCTTTATCAAGCTATCTCAAGATGCGAGATGTGCCGTTTAGTTTGCGCCTATGACCATGACTTAGACGAGATTTGATGCTAGTCTGTGATCATTGTAAAGATCATACCGAAATACAGCTGCTGATGTTCCGCTAATTAAACCCAGAAATTAAAGCTTTTTCCGAGGAAGCCTTTGACAACGAACAGCATAACGCTCTCCAGGCCAAACGAATGAGTAGAACATCTGATAGATTGTGTTAAGGAAAACGAATAGCTCAGTGGCTACTGGGATTTGACAAGAGCATGGCCGTAATCGCGTAACATCCGACCCCACTTTTTCCGCTATTTTTTTCACACAATTATTAACTAGAATAATTGGAATTTTCATAACGGTAACCTCGTATCCGACGGTCAGTGACATGCAAAGAACGTTAGGGGTGTTTCGCGTGCAGAGAACGAAACGCGCACCAGCGTGTGTTCGTGTATCTGATAGTAGTGGCTGTAGTTAATTATGAGCAGGCTGAAAATGGTGCAAAGGAAGTCCGACTAAATCTGGCAGGGTTTATTCTGTGTGCTATACAGATTATACTGGGTCAGACCCCCTGGTGAACTGCAAAACTCTGACTACTACCATGCAAATCTTCCCCAGTTTGAACAATGAATTAATTTATGTTTTATCTAGGAAAGTTGAAGAAAAGAAATGTTTATTTTAGATGCTATTCTGTCTTAATATTTGGCAAAGCTAACACATCTAGGGTAACTAAGCTAAGATTATTACAAGATCGACCACTTTTACGCACAGCTTGAAACATAACTTATCTGTTTTATTGCTGGGATTCATTGCTAGATGCTATTAATAATATGGGTTTACTCGCTTGTACGAGGTCGAGTTCGGCATGTAAAGGTACCGTGCCGGCGCCGACTTAAATGAAAGGTAGCCATGAGCATTTGTTTCCCGGACATCTTTAATATAGCGCAATTGTTCTCTCACAAAGTAATATGCTAAGGTGCCTAATAATCATGCTTATTGGAAAAATCTAATTTTGACAAAGGAATCTGTAGAAAATAATTTTTACATTCTCATATATTTGTAATTTTTTTTGTTTAATTCCGGATTTCAGCAGAAGTGAGTGTGGATATTGCAAGAAATTTTGATTTCGGGTTTAGGTGGTCAACGGATGTCTTCGACGGATGGAAAGAAATTGTAATCTATCGCTATGTCTAAAGTATTGAGAACTATGCGAAGGATGAAGGTATCGAAGTTACCATTCCAGCGATGCTAGATGGTCACCTTGTTCTAACAGCATCATATTAATTAGCACAAACAGAAACACTTTATAAAAACAATGTCGTTCCGCTCGAGAATCAATGGCTCTATAATACTTAAGCTGTAGTATAATACATTCAACCAAGTAGTTAAGTATGATGGTAGTTTCAAACAAACCAATTTTTAAATTTCCGCTACGAATTGCTGGCGACCGCAGGTTCAAGTTAGTCCATTATTTTTGAAATAGAAAGAAAAAGGGCTAAGACGTGCTTTTCTAAAATAACCTGCTGAATGATCCACATCAGGCATGATACTGGTGGATATGGTACTGAGTAGGTTTTTATGTAATACTTACTAGAATTGTAGCCTAGTTGAGCAGTAAATTGTAAGCTAGATACTACGGTGCTTATTAATTTCTAGGTAGAAGCAAAAAGGACACAAGTGACGAAAATGACAACACGTTAATTCTTTTTCTAGCTAAAAGTTAACTGCTAGCTACTATACACAGTTCCAACAGCCCGTTACATAACCATCATATATGAGTATGATGAATAGGTACCCCAATGTTCTTTTGGGACAACAATATAGATCACATACGTATACCATCAATGCAAAAGAAAGCAGCATGCATGTTCCTCAATTTCAAGACACTAATAATACAATAAAGTATAATTTATATAATTAATTAAAATTATTATTTCAATTCAGCGTCTTGAAAGTCAATGCCCCTACGGGCTTGAAAGCTGACTATTATTTGTAGACTAGTTAGAAGTTATTTTAAACTTTCAAAGGATAATGATAAACTGTGATTTAACTATTTTATGCGCTAATCGACTCTTACGCTCCAATGTGAATCTTGGGCAGGTTTGACCTCCAACTCTCTATTTTCCTGCATGATCTCTGTATTATGAAGAAGTATCATAAAACTCCTTGAATTTATTTGGCAATCTTGTTATCCTTGTATTCTTTACAGCTCAACGATCGGCAAAACACTCAGTAATCAGGATTACCAAAAATGCAAAACGAAGAGTATAGTTACGGGTAACAGTAACAGACCTCCACAAAAACAAGTACCAATCGAACCTCAAAGTACAACTTAGTGCTTGTCTATGTCCTAATTTTGAATTTTTGTTGCAGGTTCGTGGTTTCAAACAACACTCACGCCCCTAGGGCTGAAGCACCTGTAAAACTTGAAAAAAAAACCCAGGTAATAAAATTATTTGAAATAAGTCTGACAGATTCTGCCAAGGATTTTGCCTTCGCGTAGTTCGAGTTACATACGTTGCTGGACGGATGACTCAGTCGGTATCACGCTGTGCATACTGTGTCAACCTAAAGCGGACGTGAGTTTAATTTGCGCTGAGGGACACGGTTTCTTTTTCCACTTGGTTCGATAGCAGCGATTGCAATCATATGTAGGGAGTACCAACTCTCGCACATGAAACAACACTATATGCATAATAGCGGCGATTGCCGTAATTATAACCACAAACTAGGCGTCTTGCACGTTCTTTTTTTTGTCCACAAAGGGCACAGGCATCGTGGGTCCATGTCTTAGTGACGCAACGGACCGAATAGGCAACAACCTATGAAAAGAAAACATGGCATGTAGTACTTCACATCGAGGCTGACATTCTACAATATAAATTTGGTCTTCGCGGATTCCGATCAGACTATGAAAAGGGACTCAGTGATGCCGCGAGGTCCTTCCTGGTTGCGCCCCCTAATAATAGCTTACAGTTCAGATTCGGAGTGGTTCAATATATTGAGTATGGGCTGATGGTCAGCACGGGCTAAAAACCTTATTAATCAAACAAGGGTTAGCAAGGCTATGCTTGGAACTGGATAAACATACTTCAAAATCTACTCTCATTTTTAGCTAAAACTTTAAACAAACGGCAGGTGTCTGCCGACGGCACGATTATGCTTGCTGCTTTTTCCTACAGTTGATGAAGTCCTGCTGCTACTGCAAGCGACATTTTCAGTTACTAACGTCATATATACCATCACTAAAAACTACTCTTTTATCGCGGCTGTCCCACGGAACTCGATAACGATTCGTCGCACTTCTTGCTAACTATCAATCGTTTTTGTCCTCTATTTACAGCAATATGTACGCCTATAAGCCAAACTTACCCTGCCACAAATCAAGCACAGGGAGCATAAGTGCACGTTTCGAGTTGGCTTTCTGAAGTAAAGGGAAGCTTTGGAAAAACGTGTTTTTTCAATTACCAGAGAGCTCACACAAACAAAAGAGTGGTATTTATAGTTGCGTTATTTTAATTATGGAAATTGTCGCAAATACGCAGATATTATTTTTAGTAAATTTCGCTAGCGCACCCTGCTCAGTCAGTTGTGCAGAAGTACTACGTGAGTGTGCACCGTAAGCCCAATCTTTAATTTGGAAAATAAAATGGTTTGAATTAGTTGTCGATCATTTGGCAGAATTCAAATTCTAGAATTAGAAGATTTATGTCAAAAAGTCTTCGCGATGGTGCTACGATAATGTGGCTGTTTGCCACTCTTGCGAACAGTTCTAGGGCGCTGATCGCAAAAACACCGAAAACATTAGATTATTTTAAATGAAACTGGCAAATTAGGTATGAATTATATATTACATAAGAAAACATTGTGCTTTTACATTATTTCTTCTTTTGCATAGGCAGTTTAGCCTTGAACCCCTGCCGTCTGTAAAAGATAAATACAGGACCTTTTGCTGGGTGGATTTCCCATTAAACTACCGTTCCAAGCGCAAAGAGTACTCAAGTTGAGAGAATGTTAAACAGAGTTGCTATGCCTCATAAAAAGCTCGCTATACAATACTGAGCGAGCCGATAAGCAAGGTAACATTAGGTGTCTTTATAAACGATATTTACGAGTTTTCTTAATACGGATCTATGATTTAACTAGGCCACGTTTGATGGATGACAACTATCAAAACGATAACATGTATAAGGGAAAAGTACAACCAACAATCTATAAAACTTGTATGAAGTCCATTCAAGAAAAATATACCTGTTGTTAGATAATCCTCTTAAGTCGTTTAAAAATTTGAATTCCCCGTAACCGTTACCTCGTGTTTGCCTGATATCTATCCCGAACAGCGAGTGCCGCTAAAGGCAATGAAAAATGGAATCTGCGCTTTAAGATTCTTTTGTGTGACGCTTGTGCTGGTTATAAGGGATAAACTAGGATTGGAGCAATGTACTG
>NW_019213477.1:243431-277299 GCF_002532875.2 Varroa jacobsoni
ATATTTGAACTTAAGAAAAACGAATTCCTTTACAACACAACGATATAGCACGTAAGGCATATTACCCTCTTACATTTAGTAGGCTTTTGTGTTGATAGTAACTAATGTAACAAAAAGGTTCTGTTAAATAAACATGGAAGACTCGCCTATGAGTAGCATTACAGGTACCGTTTTCCTAAACGTGTGATTTGAGGAATACGCGCTAATCGCAGCCACTCGTGTAACTCTATACAGGAAACTCTCACGGGTTATTTCTTATAATGTAGCTACTTCTTTTCAATCAAAATTATGACGTCTGAGAAGGAAACAATTGCAAAACGACGAAATAGTTCCTGCTACTTGCTATAATATATTAAAGCATTTTTTAAAAAATGACTCTGATACCGTCCACTTCTTAGGACCACTTTATTCGCCTCTTTTTAAATAACTTTTTTTCCATACATGTTCATTGAGAACTTATTTATCAACAGCCTATTTTTAGTCCCTCATACGCTCTAATGAATTGTGAAGTGGATCTCTTACTGCAACCGTATACCCGTTGAAACGACAAAAAGTTAAATCACTCCTAAAAGTCTTCATTTTGAAAAGCCCGCTATACCGAAAACGCTCTCCGATAACGATTGAGCGACTAGATCGCACATTAGCGTTACGTAGTCAACCTTGATTTTAACAGCGACAGTTCGGTTCTGTTAGTCTTTGTACAATATACAACCGTTTAACGTAATTACTTCTGTACCAGAAAGAAAACACCAAAGTTGTTTTGAAAATAGATACTATCAGTTCACGCGTTCCATTTATTTGATGGTAAAAACAAAATTCTTTATGGGCGACCTATCTATAATAGGGCTGCCCCGGCGACATTTTGCGTCTGTACTAATAGACAGAACTGAGGGACCCAAAAAGTTTATCTGGCCCTCGGAGATGACGAAGAATTAACATAATTGGCTGTCACTAAAACTGACCGGACCCAAAGCCGCCCATTACCAGAAAATAATGATCTTTGCGAATGAGCTGGTCATACCCAGATGATTAATAAGATGAAGCAATGCTTGGGGGCACTGCCGAAAAAACACTTCAGGACTACCACGCTTAGGTAATCGGTACCACAGAAACGTTCAGTGCCGTCGTTCGAGGTGCTACCGTACAATATGTTACTTTTGATTTGCACAGCGGACGCTTATGGGGATTGTACCAGATCATCGATATTGTGGTCGGGTAATTGCTCGTTAGCACGGGATTCTAAATAGATGCGGAATTGGTATAAGTGAATTTGCATGAGAAACGAGACTTGATCACGTCTAATGCACGGTTGCATTATGAATTCATGCAAAATATTAGCATGCTTGAGCAAATCAGTACGCGAAAAATAGCAACTTACAAGGTGACGGTGCCCGGCATCGCCTACGCAGGCAACGGAATATGCGTTAAAGAAACTTGTCCACTGAATCCGTTGCGGCAATCAGTCAAAGCTAACAGCGTAAGGTAGGCAAAAGGCGTTTATCAGCGAAACGACTCTGCGATCTTCTTTACAGAGAAAAAGCTCAGTTGTACTAGAGACCGATGCGTTCATCAGATGCCGAACCTGAGGGCTCAGGCGACTGAGCAGCAAAGAGTAACGTAGGTCCGACAAAAGGAACGGCTGTAGCACTTAGTACTAGTAATCATCCTAGTGCCGTTGCCACTGCTGCTATCATTCCTCCGACAATGAACTGCTGCTGGTTGGGGAACAACTGCGTGTCTCCTATCAAGGAGAGGACACCACACTCAACCATGTGTCTATTGAGAATATACAGCAGCAGCAGCAGCAGCAGTAGTAATTGCTACTGCAATATGAAGGTGAAATGCAATTGTCGTCAGAATGCTCTATCGCTGAGCATAGTTTTAATCGAAAAATCTTGCACAATTACCTTACGTCTTTAGTCTTCATTGTCGTTCATGAAGATCGGCTATTATTCGATCTGTTTTGTGAAATTTAAAAGGTTTTTTTTTTTTCATTCCAGTTCGACTATTTTTCCTCCATACATCAGCACTTGTTTTCATTATTGCATTGTAAACATAGAAAGCTAAGTCTCCGCCAAAAAGGTATTCATAATTGATAGTGAAAGTCGCTGGTGAAATAGTCCGGAAGATCACACATTGCTATTCTATAGATAAACTATTACCTTATTGATACTCGAGATCACAGAACACTGGTTCTTACACTCAAGTTGCTGTGCCTCTGGTTTTTCTTTTTTTGGCTTTTTGATGGTTTGTAACGAGTGTTGCCGTGAGTAGCCAGCGTGTCTACAGGTCAAGAGAGTTTTTCTCGAAGTCTGATAGACTTCGTCGTACTTTCTCCTCCGCAGCACGACGAGCTAGAGATAAATCGAGTGGTGTAGCTGAACCTTTTGATAACCAAATAATGCCACTGTAAATTCCTCCAAGCTAGATAAAAATTTACGAAAGACATCACGTTTCGACGGGCTTAGCGTCGAGCTTAACACAGACCGTGAATCCATCATGGACTACATGAAGAGATCCAACCGAAGTAAGGAAAGCAATCGGCTTTTTTGAATGTATGAATAAGAACACATCCATATTTACTTTCAACTAAGTAACGCGTCGTCTTTTTCTGCTCATGCAGTGTTTCTACGGCATAACGTAAGATACCTACGCATTCGCAGAACGAACTACGAACATTGCAGATTTCAATCTAATAGGAGACGTTGCAGACTGCATTTGGATACATGGCAGGAAACATGAATTTGAGTTCAAGTTAAAGTTATGTACGATAGGCGCTTCATTCAAAATATGCGTCCTAGGACTGCCCTCTCTGCACAAAATGCACGTAGTATTAAGCAGCGTTATAATACAGATAGAAGCAGTAATAAGGATAACAATGACATACAATTGATCACTCAACATTGAGCAACAGGCGGATACGATCTGGGGTAATTGGCTCAAGGAGGAAGCGACGATCAGGCATAGTGAATACGAATGGAATTGTGCCTCACGTGCCACCGTGTCTGTGAGCGTATTGTCCCCGCAGCACTATATACAATTCGTATTATTCTTGTTGCGACAATGTCGTCCGTGGAGATCGGAGGTATTTCAAAACGTTTAAAATTGCCTTCTTTAATATAGATATGTGCTTAATAGCTAAGGCTATTATTTGGCGCTGACACATTGCTGATGTGGTAAAATTTTATTATAAGCACTTCTTTATGATCAACTGTCGACGTTCTTGTTAACTGCTACTTGTAATGTATTTATAAAGAGGATATGGGGGGTAGAAGAACTTCTCATAAACTTCGGCTGACTTTTTGAAAAAGGTAGGCTTCTAGAAAAAAAAATAAAAGCGGATTAGGTATACGCTGCTTTATCGATTAACTTACTTTTTGCACAGAACATGTTTTTTAAACTGCGGGTTTGCGCAAATTCCACTTTTGGCCTACTTTAGCTATTTTTTTTATCTTTTTCGAAAAATTATTTTAATTGCACCTCTTGCTATGTTATATATATATAAATCTTTGTACGTATAAAAAACTTCGTTTTTTTTTCAGCTGTTTGTATTGATTAATACTATTATTGTTGTACCTACTATTTACTGTATTCCGTATTGTGAACCGAACGCTGCAGAACATTCTAAGAAACTATCACTAGAATCTCGAGAGAGAATGCAAATTAAAAGGATCCCTAATAACGAGACATATATTACAGTCTATTATTGGTTCCTTTAGGCCGCGTTTCGTCAAACATGAATAAAATTCATTAGGATAAGATCAAGAGAGGTATCGCATCGGCCAATATTCAAAGTTCATTCATGCATCGATTCTCTTTTATTTCCCCTATTTTGTTCCTTAAGCCGATAGTTGTCGTTTCATAAATATATAAGTAAATTGTCAATACCAACTTATGTAAAGTACTTCGTACTAATTTATTGCTACAAATCATTATAACATTTCTCTCTTGATCAATATCAGACGATACTCGAGTTGAATTTCCTTTTGAGCCCATCCTAAGTGCGTTTAAAAAATACCTAAGCCGCATCAGAAGAATTAATGTGAACTTTTTGACTTTACCCGTTTCAACATCATCTGCTGCATTAGAATACTTTTCATTTTACTCGATACCTCCATAATCTAATAGGGATCAACGAGGTTTATTATTTCGATATCAGCGGCGAACATACTAAAGTTATAATTAACAAATGCACATATACATGACCGTGCAGTTATATTTGTAACATCATTAGATTTTTTTTCTATAATTGATTATTCCAGTTCTATTGACACTTATTGCATAAGTATCGCTTCCATAGTAGTTATTTATATCACTTCCGAAGTATGTACATAGATATATATATATATATATATATATATATATATACATATTACTTCCTTAAACTTGTTAATGCTCCAAACCTTGTTAAATATTTCAAGAAAATCTGTAACAAAATTTAGGAAAAAAGGAGACGTAGGTAAGGATAGTATTTTCTGTATGGAAGGTTTTAAGTAATTTCTTTTTAATTTTCCATTGTATGCATATTCTAGCTACCCTCCACATTTTCGAAAAAAACAACTAACAGACCTCTATTAACGAATTTTCAAATAGTTCGTGAATCGCACACCTAGAAAATGGCTCTCTTTGCTTTAACAGATACACATAGTACTGCTATATTTACATAGAATAATCGATTTTTTTTCAGTCATAGCAGAGTTAATCGTTTTACGCAGAAATACTGCATAAACTAATACGATATCCACAATCAG
Organism: Varroa jacobsoni; assembly: GCF_002532875.2. Taxonomy (NCBI): domain Eukaryota; kingdom Metazoa; phylum Arthropoda; class Arachnida; order Mesostigmata; family Varroidae; genus Varroa; species Varroa jacobsoni. The sequence continues at coordinate 248,183 of NW_019213477.1, forward strand.
AGATTAATTAATTTTCAGTTGACTATTTGCCACTAGCATAGCTTGGCTCCTATTTTGTTCATAATTCATAAATATGCTACTTATTGGTATACGGATATTTATTTTCCTTAAGCTATACATGAAAGCCACAGATTTTTTCATTTTTTCCATAGCATACGTGTTGCTTCTATAGATAAGTTCTCGCGAACATTATCATTTCTACTTTATCGAAGAGATGGCGCCACTAGTGTATGACCAAAGTGTACTCGATCCGCATCTTTTTAATAGCGATAGATAGGCCATATTTGAGTCCGTCCCTTGAAACACTGAGTATACTAATAATCCACCAATTATGGGTCTTTTGATGCAGCACTCCTCTCAGCGTATTGTATTGGTATCTAGATTAGTCCATACGGCTCAGTTTTTTTTTGCTGGCTGGCGATTTTTTATTATTTTTTTTTGTTACATTCATTCAATTTACAATCAAACGAAACTGTAGTTTATATCAACAGAAACAGCATTCATCCTGTTGATGAACCATGTTCTAGCTGTTTTTAGATAGATCAAAATGTATTGCATTATAGTTACTATAATGATGAGAGAGATGACAAACATACGTTTCAAGTAGAAACACGTTACGTACTTTTCGAATAAGTCATTTTGGAAACGTACCCAAAACTCGTGTCAAATAAATGGCTATATAGTTCATCTTAGTTGCTATACAAGCAAGAGGGCATGCGCGTAACTTTTGTGGAAACACTTTTCTAAGATATTCACATGGTTCACACGGTTTCAAAAAGTATATGATGTCTCTAACGTTTGATGTGTTCAACGACAAAAAGAGGAGCTATCGGCAATCGCGAACCTCTTTTCAAAGAAGTAAACCTTATCTCGAAATGAATAGACTCCAACACGAACCAGTCATCTTTAACTGGCAACCAGAAAAGTGTTAGCGTTATTATACCTAAGACTCGCGCGTTAGACGCACAGCCGTCCTCTTGCGCCGTTTTTAGTTAGGAAGAGTTTGACAGGCACCTCATTGTATAGCATTGTCATGTGATTATCTATCCATCTTTAGCTCCATCAGGCACTTTGATTCCGCGATTTTATACGCATTAGTAAATTATAAAAGTTAATGCATATACAGAATAAATAATAACAAGTAAATCAAGAGCTGAGGCACATCATTGTGCCTTACACGATGCAACTATAAAAATGCCGAGTTAACAATAACTGTTTTCTTATGGGCCAAACATGTATTTTGACCGAATTAAAAAGATGATGAGGCTGCTAAGGTTTGATTTGATTCTAAAATTTGTCAGAACTTCAGTCATACTAATCTGCAAAAATGGACCGTTTAATCATGCAATACGATGTGAGTTAAAGAAACATAATTCATCAGACTGAATCCCATGAACACTTCATCGATATGGTCCAAACAATTGGATGGATTTGCTATGGAGAAGCATTGCATACGGACTGGTTTACATGTCCATTAGGACTTTACAACATAATAAATTGATCGAAACTCACCTTACACGGTCCTTTGTGAAAGGTTCACTTAGACCCTCTTCAGGATCGCTGGCTGTGCCCTCCTCCTCTAATGACGATGATCCCGCACTGCTGCCCAGCATCATTGACAAATTAGTATTCGGCTTCTCAAGGCTTACCCTGGACCGATTTTGATCATTCTTTTCTCCTGTTGGATAATCTCTGAAGTTTTTCGCAGTACCTATATAACTCTCGAGTTGTTGGACATCCACTGTGTTATTATTTTCCGCTCTAAGTGATGCACGTGACAAGGGATGGTCCTGCACCACTGGTATCATCTTGTCCATATCAGAATCGAGCTCACTATCCAAATTGAGGTAAGAAGACCCACGGGAGCTTGTGTTTACTTCTAACACCCCGGTTTGTGAATCCTGGAAGGTGAACGGCGCTGCTATAGCTGTGATAGACTTGCGAGAGAATATCTTTCTAAGGCGAGACATGTTTTCGTTTGTGTTGGTTCGTAATGGTGCGGATGGATGAGCGAAGGGTGCAAACGTGTGGAGAGCAGTAGTAAACCTCGATGATGGTAAGCGGACAACAAAACTATCTCCCTAATATCGGCGGAGCTTCCGCTGCCAGCAGTTACTACGATGAGTGGACGAGCGGACCGGCGACCTGTTCCTACAACAACAACAGCAATAGCAGCTAGAACAACGATGTTACGTACAAGACCTTCGTATTGATGCTTCGTACACTTAGCAACTCGATACAGATATATAGTAGAATCAAAAAAAGTTAATGAGTGAATAGATTGTGTCGACACGAGCATAAGAATTATAGCTGGCACCGACACTCTTTTTCCAGAAACACAGACTTTCTTGTTCCAGGAAATTTTTTTAGTAATACTGATCAACGTCGATGCGATGCTAACACATAGCCGGCAGCGTTGAACGAGAGTGTCACCTATAGCCGCTGCAGCTAGCGTAATCACAGAACTCTCGTTAAAAACACAGCACGCAAACCAACGACACCGCGCTTACAATGATATGGACGTAATGAGTAGACGCTGGAGATGGTTGTGAATCCCTACCACGCACTTCCGTATCCAAGCAAACAACGTTAACTGATCTACACGATCTGACTGATCACCAGAGGCCATCCCCACTAGAGCAGCCTGTCGTCTCGCGCCAACGGATCGATTCCACCCGTGCGTGGGTTGATCATGATCATAAGACTCAACATCTGACAAAAGAAAGCAAGCAGACAACACTCAGTGAGCGCCTCCTCGAAGTAGACGAACAAAAGACCGAGGCATACATTGAACAGCGCCCTCTTGTGGTAGGTTCGAGAAATTAAGTTTCATTACGGCTGCTACGGACATTCTGCGTGTGTGACAAAATTTCCATTATGTAAAAATGTGATCCATTTTTTGCTGTTATTATCTTTCGCCTCTAATTTAATTTTATCTGTAATTAAATTACTACAGCTCTTATAATATACACATATTCACTTCAAATTATATCATAGTTTCGAAATATGCCACTTAATCAAAGTGGCACATGTTAGCGAAGATGCACAGGCAGTACGTTTCGCAGTACTTTCGTTCACATCATGACATTCTAAGAGTTCTGTATTGGATTTTTTTTCTATTTATGATATCACTTTTTAACCGTTTAATGATTAGGAGGGAATTAATAAATTTGCTCCCTCTAGTTTTGGGAATTACTGGAAGGCATAGCTTTTTTTTTCTTTCCGAAGACGTCTAATTGATGAGGTTAGTATTAGATCTGATCGAATATAGAATGCTATTACATCAATTTTTTCAACAACATTTTGAAGGATAATCGGATTCATACGAGGAAGGAGACGCGACCGTATTTAAACGGGCGAATAGAGACGATGGTTCTTTTGTTGATAGATAACATAATATAATCCATCTATCTAAGTGAGACTATATAGTAGGCTCGGAAATTTTGAATCAATAACTGGCTAATTTTAGGCTCGTATAGCTCTTTCATCATTGAGGAAATATATACATGAGCTCATGCATATGTGGGTACTTTCATTGTATATCATTATATATATATATTATATCATCACTAGATATACATATTTGTATAGATATCGTACATATTACTTTAAGACCCCCGCTATACTCTACGAGATTTTATGCTTTTAAACTGATTATGGCAAGGACAATGCGGGTCAATCCGGCACAGAGCTTTTTTCAGTTAATGTCGCTAGTCTGCGTTTTTGACCATGATGGGAGAGTACGCTTTGATTTTATAGTCACTAAGTTATCGAATGGCGACATTATGCAAACGTATAATTCCTTAATAATTATAACCTATAATTATATGTATTCAAGGTCATGCATATTTGCATACATATAACAACAATCGGTCTAATTAGCAATAAGAGAAACATCATCGCGGGTCTCTCCCATTGGATGGAAAAATGAAAATCAAACAGAACAACTAAATAGAGAGGGAAGCTGCTTAATCAAAATAGTCAATATATAGACTGGGGCAAAAAGCAGCAAGTGATTCAAATAAACCCAAATTGTCGAAGCGTTTTCCTATATCCTTCTTCTAGCTATCTTTTTGAGGATATGTGTCATATTTTCGTTTTTAATTTATTTCTAAGGGCGAAAACTAGAATTAATAATTCATTAGTGTGTGCTCGCTCGCGTTGTGGCCTTGTCAACGTCGAACTACTACTAAATGTCGTTACTTAGACGGTGTAGTATGCTTTATGAAGAGGAACCCCTACAGCTTTTCCTATAAATGGTTGAATGGTGCTACGATGATGCCGACATTAAGCGCCTGAACGATAAACCTTGAAGCAGCGATGAAAAAACGACAGGCATGTGGCAGTATGAAGTGGTCCTTGTTTATTGTCATTTTCTGTGTCACAATAGTTACGGCCAACTGTTCGACCTTGACATAACTAGGTTAGCGGTTGCAAACACACAAAATATCTATATTTGTAACCGTAGTTATGTGTTATTTACACTATTTTGAGAAGGTCACCTCTGACTCTGGCCTTACCTTCTTGACATGGCTCGCCCATATATGAATTCGTTAAGCGACCAAAGTCGATCTCAAATTTGAAGGATGCAAGAGACAAACTGCACGACATAATTTGATGTTCATGATAGGTTATGCTGCGTTTCCCACTTCATTTCTTGTTAAAATTACGTAGCGAAAGTTAGTATAATGTAATATGCACGCGGTAAGGTTCTTTTCATTTCATGCTTTTCAATGGAAATACGAAGCTCCTATGCATCTAATATATTCGTAAAAGGATAAGAAAATGTAACCAGAAGATATGGATACATATACGAACGAATTGTGTCTTTAGATCAATAATTCAAGAGATTCTTGCATCATTTGTTTCAATGGAGAAGAAATGGTAAGAAACAATCGTCACTTTTACATATACGTTTTTTGCATCGAGTAGATGTTTTACGTCTTTCTACTCTTTTCTTTTCTGCTGTACATTAGGAGGCTGAATTCAGTCGCATATGGTCTGTTAACACATTCATAGATGGACCTGTTTCAGTTTCAAGTCAGCATGTGTCAAATGCTTCCTACTATTATATGAGATAACAAGCTTCCAGATTTGGTCACCAGAAACTAATTGTTAATTATATATTTATGCAACCCTTTCCAACTTGAATCCAATATAATGTTTTGCTTAAGGAGGATTCTATACACGAGTTCCTTTGAATCAAAGAATGTAGAGTTGAAATTCATCAAAGTAAAGTTTTACTCATTTCTTCATTTCCTTGGCAAATCTAGAAAATACAAAAACTTTTTACGTGTTTGGTGGTATAAATTTGGATGCTTTCAAATCAGTTAAAATGTATGAACGGGGTTTTTGATGAAGTACGAGGCTGTCATCCATGTCGTAGTAATAAGCTTCTATTTGTCGAATTAGCTTTACCAGATAATAAGTGCTGTCATACTATTAAGTGATTCAGCATCCTCCGTGAATTTCTTTTTTCTTTCTGTTAGAAAAGACAGGCGGAGAGATTAGGTTCATTTTGGCTTTATTCACGTCCCGAGCCTCGAAAGCAGTAAAATTATTGAGTATGGTAAGCCACTCTATCGAATTATCAACTATTTTAGATCACCGAAAACAAGTTTCCTACGAAGCTGCAAGCATTATTTTAAAATGTTTGCGAAAGTGACAGCTCAATCGCTCGAGAGTCGGTATAGACCACGAATAATTGGGCTGTCAGGGAGTTTAACTAGTTCTTTCTACTAAGAAAGTAAACGAAACCTTAATACAATTAGATATCTTAACATGTTCTCCCAAAAATGAATACTCAAACAGTACAAAGGAACGTTACTGAGGGATATTAATGTGAGCTCTCATCATTCGGATTAGAGAAGCGGACTTTAACGGGGTGGAAAAGAACGTACTCTGGCAAACTAAATTTGAAAGAAAGATGAACGTACGCCGCTTGCAGTAAACGGCAGGTCACAGTGTCTTGATGAATGAAGGGACGCTTGAGGGTAGCTCGGTAAGGCCGAATGATCTTTTTTCGTCAAAGGCAACCAAAACCTATGGGCAAATAAAGCGCTGCACAAACTTGGCATCTTCTTCTTGCTATACAGATTGCTTACATGACACTTAGCAGATTTAGTTTTGTTGTCTTCAATATTCAAAATTGAGCTAATAGGGAAAAGGTATATTATGCACTTCGCGAAAGGCTTTTAGAGTGAGTTATAGCTGATAAACCGACCGTGTACCGAGCCGCAATCAAACGCTTAAGTGCAGCAATTGTCGAACGAACTCCGGATTGATATTTAGAGACTTAGCTATAAAAACTTTCATATAAATGCGAAAATCGACGTTCTTCTAATAGAACATCAACAATAATCTCGAGCACTGCAGGGGAAAAATCAACCGAATTGTCAGACAGTTAATAGTCGTCGTCGTTACCAGTCAGCACAATCTTAAAACTAGCGTTGGGAGTAGCGTAAAAAAACACTTACGAAATTAGCGACCCGATCCGTCGTTTACTAATTTTGAAATGTTTGAAAATCCTGGCGCATGCAATGAGGTGCATTATGTTTCCTAGGAACGTAATTGTACTTGTCAGATAAAACTTTCAAATTTTCCCGGGCACCTAAAATACGGTATTTCGAAAGTACATAGAACGAAGATAGGTTAAAATAGATCGATTCTTCGAAAGCTGTTGCTTATAGCCGCCTGTAATAACCGTTCGACGGACTCGTAGAAAAAGAGTGACATTCAATACTTCGGTATTCTATGATGGTGACAGGATTTATTTAGCGAAACGTTGTTACATAAAACTATTGAGTTAGGGCCAGCAGATGTTATTTGACGTCATACAATGTTTATTCCACTCTGACCTAACTTCAATCTTTTTAGGTCAAATTTATATACAAATATTTATACGGAGCATGGGACCTATATGTTGATGGAGGCTGTAATCCATTGTAGATCGAATATTTCATTGCTTATAAAAAGCAAGGAAAACATCCAGACGACGTTTTTCGGTCCGGTATATTGTTAACGATATCCCATGTGGAGTTTCACTCTGAAGTTTTTTCAACGTTTAATAAATCATTTTCTACGATGATTCGGTATGTCGAAACTAGGGACGCCGGCATAAATATTCACAGTTGATATGTAAAGCATTGTAGCAGGAGTGTCGCTTTCGTGCATCAGCCTAGACTAATTTGCTGTGTATAAGTATTACTTAACAATTTACCAACCTAAATACTATTATCTTTTTTATAATCAAAAGCTAGAGAATATTTATAGATTTTACAAGTTGTATTAGGCTTCTTCTGTGAAAAACTGTGAAATGGAAAAAGTGATACGATCATAATGTACCTGAATCTAAAGCTTAGTATAAACTTTAATGAAAGAAAGTTATTCTCAAATAACTAGCAGATATTACATTGTATATTTGTGTATGTATATATATATATATATATATACTGGAAGAAACCGTAAGCCACTTTAGTCTGTATTTTATCCTGAGATAATAATGTTACTTAATAAAATGTAGTGGTTTAGTTAGCTTTTATATATACATTTCTGTAAAAGCTGTGAGATACACATACGAGTGTGCAGACGCATAGAGTAATTTAATTAAGTTATATTCAAACGCATTACCTTTTAATGAATATATTCGTCGTTATTATTGTTTTAAGTTAACAACCTTGCAGACATCATTTCTCAGCGCCCTGTAGTTCCCAGTGAGTTTTTAAGCTCGCCAAAAATATCAGTCAGATTGGTCGCTCGTAGGTTTGCCTTGATGCGCCTTTGACGCGGCGTAGTTATACACCGGTTGGTCACCGTTCGGCGCATTGTATCCTGGAGCAGCTGCTGGTAAAAGAAAATGTTTTTTTAACGGTGGGTTGCTTATGTCTAAATAATTAAGTTCGATCCGATTGAGCTTAGTAGGTGCGAGCGGGTACTTACCTTGTGAACCAATAAATGTGTATTTTGAATGCCACATACAATAGAAAGCAGCTAAACCACTCTTTTAGCACGTCACCGTTGAGTCAATCGTAACGGTGATTCCAATTATTAAGACGAAAATAATTTCAGTTACCTGTAAAAACCCTGGTCATGTCTTGTATGAATGCTCTCTATATTGCGACAATTCCCGCGGGGCTATCTTAGCCAGGTCGCAAACGGTAACGATCGGTCTTATAGTCGGAAAAACAAGCATGGAGCCATTAGCATTCGTAATTTCCCTCACATGAAAGTTCTCGTTCGCAGCTGCCATTGGATCTGTTTTTTCCCAGGCGGCAGGTACCAGATAAATGCTAAGCAGTTTTTAGGTAGGGCTTTGTTGGACATATATCATAGTTGTTTGATTTGTTGCCCCTGATACTCTTGTGTTCGTCGAACTCTATTTTTGCTTGTAAGGCCGTTGTTTTTTTACGATCTGGTAGACATCGCCTATGATGACTTGTCTCCTTTAGAGAGTTGCCGTTCAGCCAAGACTGGTTATTGGATTGTCCTACTAGTAACTGATGGTAAGACCAATATTTGTATGTTCTTCGGGATGGAACAGTGTAGGAGTGTACAATATGCTCTTTTTGACTGTAGAAATCGCTTGTGCTGTCTTTTTCATCTTTGGCCTTATGAATTATGTGGATATCGCCTTGCATTCTAAAGCTTGTGATGCACTATGAGTGATAGTGTACACCAGTGAGTAGCGTATTTGGTCCTAGCTGTAAAAGGATAACCTTGAAGTTAGACCTACACGTCAATTTATTTACGAAATGTTTACACGTAGTTTGCTTGCTCTTTGACCTAAAAGATGCCATTGAGTGAACTCTAATGATGAAGGAATCATTGAAGGAACTCTAATGATGCCCGCATCATTTAAAGCGAATATTAAGATTTTACTAAGATTAGAGCATAGTCTTGCTCGTTTTTATACAGCCATAACGCTCCGGACCCAATATTAAAATGATGACGAAAGCTCCTTCCACTGCCCTTGCGGGCAACAAGTGTGGGCATATTAAATTTCGACATGAACTGCCTCGGGCCCACATCAGAGAACACTGATAGTTGCACCGCACCTAACAGTGCCACTTTATGACGAGCTGAAATATCAGACGACAGGCTATCGTTCAATCAGCTGGTTCGAAGAGACGTCTCCTTCCCATACGCTTAGTGACACTGTGAAGTTGCCCTATTAGAGTATTTTTCGAATAACGCTCTTGTCGGGGTACGGCATAACCTACGAAATGAATGAATCGGCTAAATCCAGTTGGTCCTAGTTGGTCACTATTAAGGTCACAAATAGAATTTGTACCAGTAATCTCTGTGCTAGCTTCTTGGGATATGTCAGCTGCTTCACACTGAGGCTTGGCCTTACGTGACTTTCCCATTTCACCCATATTCGAAATTGATTCTATTCACTGCGCGGTCAGCATTTTCTTGCATAGCTCTAGATTTTCTAATATTTAAATATTCGAGGTTATTCGAGATGTTATGTTTCCTCCAGCATTGATAGTCGCCATATTTTCGCACACATATTAAGAATTTGTGAAGCACCTAGATCTTTATAAAAACTGTATGTAAAGTTTTGCGTACTTCAATATGAGGTCAATAGTGATGGTAGTGATGGTCAGTTTACAGTTTGCGAAGTTGGCTAGTACCATAAGAGGTGGTCAGCTCAAAGTATTAGGGGAGCCGCCGGATCGTAGATAAAGAACATGGCGAAATTTCCGCCAGAGAGTTTTGCGGAGAGTATGGGAAAAGAGACTGTCTACAATCCTATCGGCCATTATACCTAAATTCTAGCTTAGCCTATAATGAAACCTAGATTGCTATAGTCAATACTAATTGCTATTGTGGTAGTTTAATTGGAATAGAGTTCTGTGGTTTCTGTCAACGGGACCCTTTTGTGTAAGGCTGTGTTTCTAAATAACTGAAGCAGTTTTCACGGAGTACGACGGTATGATTTTCGATCAGTTTTAGAGAGTCTTATTTTGATATGAATCTATCCAGGAATAACGATACACACGATATAATAGAAAATGTTGCTAGGAAAATATTTTCCCTGCGATGAGAAACACTATAAAGCGTAATTTTAAGCAGAAGCATGTGTTAAGAGCTGCGTTCACAGTTGAAAGGACACAGGTAAACTTTAGTATCTACTATGGTAGAAAACAGTATACCAGTGATCTTGAGAGGAAAAATATCTCGCATATCGGCCTCCTTTTTACAGAACATTACATTAGATGCAAAATGTTACTGCAATTTAATTATTTAAACTTCCATAAAAACATATTCCTTCTTCTAGAAGACGTACATATAAGCTCATTCTATATAAATTGCTATTGCCGCTACTACCAGAGACAGTCGGCAACGATTCAGCAGTAACCTTTGAATAATATTAATCTTAAAACGAATAGAATTAAAAGGGTTTTGCCCTAAAATCATTCTATAATATAGTCGATATGGGAAACACTAGTACGCTATGAACAGACTAAATAATGTGAAACGATGATCCTTTGGTATTAGTGGGGGCGTAATTCTAGGGCCATTTATTTCGAGAAACCTGTAAATTCCGTAGACGTAAATTTTTGAACGTAATTTAAACTAGGCTGATTCAAAATGTTTGTAAACTCGTTACCGATAGATAAACGGGCATTCTTTCAATCAAGTGGGCAATGCAACCCTATATTTAGGACATTTGTTGCATATTTTTCTGACTGGAACAGTATTTTTCGGGGCCTGAAATAAATGGTGCAATGTCGGGCCTACAACGAATTGATTTTGCCAAAGATCTATGTTTGATAACTTAGGAGTTATAAAATATCTGTGATCCAAAGATGACCCCCATAGTTCTAAGCAGACTCAAAAGAATCATTTTTTATGCCTATATATCTGTGTGGGTATGTTACGTTACGAAAAGGATCTCTTCGGAACGAGGAACGAAAGGTTTGAAGCGTATGATTCAACACTTTATGTGTGCGGTTCATAGACATAGATTTGGCACAGTAGCTAAATAAACCAATTACTATACTGTTGTAGACGTATAAATATGTAGGGAATACATAAAAGTTGATTTGGAAGTTATCGAATCGTTCAATCTTTTCTATATTCTGTAATTATTAAATTCACTTACTAGTTTACACCGTAACGTAATTTAAAAATGTTGCTAGTAGCGCAGAAGTGTAACCTGCAGCAAATTTGGTCGACGAATATGTAAGTTGGACTTTTTTCTTATCCCATATTTTATATTGAATATAAGCGTGAAAAATCCTCCAGCGTATCAGAAACAGAAAGTTACCTCAACCCTCCCATAAAGTTCCAGAAATCGTAACGGCGATACCCAATATAAATAACAGAATGCTATATAATCATTGAACATGGATGTATGATAGTTTATCAGTAAACACGCCACAAAAAATACCGATTATTGATGCCATAAAAATTAACACTGAACTAGGGTTCGAACAAACTGCAAACATCGAAATTACTCTCACAGCTTCGTTCAAAGTTAACAACTCTGCGTTGCATGGAGAAGGTGAGGATTGACCGTCCATGCCGCTGGAATGACACCTACTGAAGTACTTTTTTTTTACATTAGTTTACTTTCAAGCTTTACATATTACAATTATACAGCTAAAAAGTATCTAAAAGCAGATGCCTTCGTTCGGTAACTAAGGGCTTCACTTATCAGCAGAAGGTAGCCTTTGAGGCGAGCTCAGCAATCAACATAATTCAAGCCTAAGTACGAGTCAGTCTCAAGTTACCCTTTCGTGAATAGCTCTAAGTTATTTTCTGCTGGTTTATGTTACGGAAATTTATTCTCAACAGTTGTTTATTGCCGTTATATTTATACTTGCTTCTTCTTAAGAGCATGACATCTTTCTCGCTTGTATATAACGAAGGGATGAACGCAAGACTGTCGCCGTTCACTTGAAGGGAACGCTGCATTGCTGGTGCACCCTTCAGCACGACTTGCCAAGCGTAAGGCTGCAGAAACAGTCACCAAACTGTTAACCGAAGTGTTTGTGTAACGCCAGTATGAGTATGGCCTTCAAGTACCAGGTGGATATACTAGGCAAGCACGTGAAGAAGTACAATCGTCACATAAAACACGTTAGTCGATAAAAACTGCAAAAAAAAAGTCTATCAAAAAATAACTTATTGCCGGTTTTGCAATATACTTAAATTAGCTATCTCTATTTTTGATTTTCTAAACCAGAAGAAAATTAGGCTCATACAAATAGGCCATTGTATGAACCTATATGACACTATGTATATACGAATACACAAATATACAAGCGACACAACAATATATTAGTTGTACGTACGAGGGACGCATCTAGTTTAGCGTGAAAGCAGCTTTTTCAATAGCTGGCAACCTGTTTTTTAGTTTCAACTACATTATTCGTTAGGTTTGTACCGGTATGTAAGTGGTAATTTTCAAATAAAAGTTTCTTAATTATAATATTCTAAAATATACATAGTCGTCGTTTGTTTCTGCGTGCACTAGCCTAGAAGATTTTCTGCTCTGTCCTCTATACATGTTTAGGTAGATTGCTTAATTGAACTGAATGCTTAATTGAATACTTGTACCGGTAAACTGTAGCGCAATGATGGCCCTAGAGGAACAACCGATATAAGGTCGTCATTGAAACTGAATTTAACAACAATTCTCAAAAACATAGAGTTTTTAAGTATGTGTATGGTATATCGGTTTTGAGAGTACGGCATCCGAAGTTTTCAGAGAACAAATATGTGCCACACGCTCAGAAACCTTAGTTTCAAGGTAAATAAAAAAATTGGGCTTAAAACCACTATTTCAATAGGCGTGTACTGCATGCTTTAACCTAGGCGTGACGAATATGATCAGAAACATCCGAAAATAACCACCCGCAGCTCCCAGAAGAAATAGGCTCACGAGATCGATAAAGAGAGAACATTTCCAGTACCAGGATAATTCCAGGAGGACGAACATATCTGAAGCATACGGTATTGGAACCTGAAATAATAGAAGAGTCTATAATCACCTTCTGTTCAATTACGCCGTAAGTTCACGAGAATTTTACCTAATTTGGATAAAAACAATTGGATAACTTCAATCGATGATGTACTAACTATCTTTCTTACACATTTTTCAAGCAGTTCTTCAGTTCAGTTCAGTTTTTTTTTTGCAGAAGTTAAAGATATTAACTTTATTATTATTTGCGATACAAACTTTTGAGGGGGATAACAGGAAAGAGCAAAGTCGTATAAACTCGACGAAGCAAAATATCCCAATTAAATTTGTACAGTTCGTGTTTTTTTTTACAAAAAAGTACAGTTTGTTACTAAAATGAAACTTAAATTGTCTGTTGTGGACGATAGCCGAACGCTTTCCAAAAATTGAGCTGTATACTTAACTGGGGTTACGCTTTAATTGTTTGAGAGAAAATCATAAAAGAGCACGCCTCAATAAGCCGTTCGGATGAGGTCCAACCTAAGCGCTCGTTTAAGCTTCACGACCTCACTTTGACCATCATCTAACTTATATGAAATTATCGTAGAATATCCATTTTCACCACCCGTCGCGGGGTTTGTAAGAGTAGATAGGGGTTTGTAAGTTTAGTCTTAGAAGCTTATTGGCTGTGCAGACACCGTTCAAAAATGTATATTAATGGAGGCTTAGATGTTTATTCGACCGACGCAATCGTTGGTTCCCAGATGTCATTAAACGATCGACTCAGATGTCATGTGATTCCTGCAATTTAGTGAAGGCTCATATGTAGGCTTTAATTGACTACAATGAGAATTTTAGGTCCTCCAAGCTAGAAGACCGACCTTTTGTCGAAAATGAACGAACCATTTCCTGACCGCGCAATACTAATGCGCTGTAATATTGGGTCTATGTACCTCTGAAATTTCCTAATGAGTTTGGGTCGGACTTAGCGCTTCCCAGAAGCCGATCTTCAAAGGGGATCTTAAATACATTTTTAGAGTTTCCATTTTTTGAAGTTTAGCCAGCCTAACTTACAGGACAATCAGATATAATTTATACCGACTATAAATGTGCATTGATTCCCTAAAAGTAATATAGGTGACCAATTGAATATTCCGTTAAACTACTGTTTTGTAGATCTATCATTTGTCTTTGCTTAACAATAAACTGGACTAACACGCACTGTCAACTTGTGGCCTATGAACTGTGAATATTGTCACCGCTGCTAGTGACTATTAGGTCTAAAGTGTGGACATCAGATAAAAAAAAGTTCAGCAAGTCATAAATGAATTCTATATGGGTCTTGTTATCGAGTTTTGCGTTTCAATTTTTTGCGACAGCCATTTGATCTCACGATTGATAGGTTTATTTAGATGAGAATGCGTTTTCTACAAGGTATTTTCTACAAACCTAATTTTTATTATTCTTTGATAAATTCCGTCTTGGTTTACGATCACTATTATTTTCTCCTAAATAAAACGCTGAATATCGTATACACGCTTACTTTGTTAATACAAATAGTGTTTCCTACATAGACACACACTTTCCTAAATATATTAATGAAATAATGTCTATTCAAAATGTTTTTTACTCAATAGATTAATAATGCCGTGTTGATTCGTAATATATATTATTGCATTTGAGCTTGAAAATGAGAATTCAAACTTTGCTTTGCGGTACGCCCAACAAAGGTAAAATCCTACTAGGGAGGCCTATAAAGACGATCCTTTAGAATGGTAAAATTCAACACTACATGTTTCGAGCAAGTTGAATTGAAGAACACCAACCTTGATAGCTGCTGCCACTTTAATGATCGTATTGCACCACGCTGATGTTCCTGTTTTCGCCTGAGCCGGCAACATGTCCTGCTTGTAGCTTCCCCATCTCACTTTTGATTGTTCAAACGCGTCTTTGTGCATCCTTCATGTGTGTAATAGAGGCCTGGCGAATGTTTTCCAGCATATAGAAACATATAATATGACAATTGGGCTTATTTGTTTACTTTTTCAGGTCTGAATCACTTCAAAAAATTCTTCTTTTCCATAATCCTCGTCTGGCTAATGTTTTGCTTATTTTGATAGAATGCTGTATCTCACATTGTCGTTTCTGCCATTCTTTCAATTTAGATTTGCCGATTTTGTTAGGCACTGAAACACGATGTTTTGGTCGAATTTCTTAGCTACTCTTCTCAGACTGTTTTTACAGCACAAAATCATCGGATTTTTCGGTTTTGCCTTCTTTATTGAACACTCAATAGGCAAATGCAAAAATACACGTTTGTGTTGATGGACTACACCTACTTTTTGAGGCGTTACATTTGGAGATTACTTGACGTACCTACCAAATACTTGTAAGGCTTCAATGTAACAGACCTGGTGAAAGTCTTAAAATACGTTTGTCCCGATGCTTTGATTACTGCTATTGTATGGAAGAGATGATTTTGTAGAGCCTTACCTGTCCCTGGTGTGTGCTGAAGACCAAGAAATAAATTCTTTCTGCCGTTAAATTCTCTGTCGCAAAAGATATAGACTATTAATACTCGGAGATTTCAGCCTTTTGTCTATTTCGGTTTATTCTATCTTCTTCACTCTTCTTTTCCCTGTTCTGCACTTCTAGGTCATAATTAGGCGTAATCCTCTCCTATCGCAATCCTAGCTGCGGCCTATATAGGCATATTTGAAACCTTTACAAGCACTAAGTGTTTCATTCATTTAGGAAAAAAATATCGAATCCTAAGAACACAGGAGACACGCCTTTGAGGGGCACTGCACGCGTCTTGCAGAGCACTAACGCTTAGCTGCTGCAATCAACTTAGGCACGTTACACAGGTGCGTCGATAAGCAAAAAGAAGGTATTGACGACGAAACATTGATATACATTCATTTAGTACACTGAAAACACCCTAGCAGCTGTTAAGTTTATCCTGTTTTATGGAGTCTGGCTGAAAGTATGTGCTTTTAATTTGCTATTTTTCTTGCAGAGTATGGAATTTCAGTTTTTGTTAAACGTAGTTAGAAGTAAAGACTGTTAGCTCGAACGCCACAGTAGATATTTTTGCGTCAGTTATTATAGATTAATATAATTATACATTAAGCATTGGGAAAAAGCGATGCTTTTAGGCGTCGTGGTAGTATTATATATATATATATATATTGTCGCTTTTACAAAGCTTTATGGTCCATAAAGATATTGTTTCATGGTGTCGCGTATAGGGTTGAATAGTGGTACTTATTTCTAGGAAAAAAAGGGAAGCAAAACAGAAAAATGTATTTTAGAAGGTGTCAAAGTTTATATAATATACCCGTACTGTAACATTTTAAAGTTCGATCTCATTTAAGATGAATAGTTTTTATTTTGATATAATTAATTTTAAAACTTGTTTGTTTACCAGTCCTTCTAGAACCCTCAAAAACTTTTGGTTGATTCTAAAAGATCACGTGACTAGCTGGACACGTTGAAGACCACTCTTTGCTAGCACAATGCACCATTATGAAGAAATAAGTTCTAAACTCATGGAGATCTTTTGCTTAATAATCGAATTTTCTTGTGATGTCTAGCACTAATCTTTAATGTTAATTCTAGGCTAAACGGTTTAGATGAACTCGAATATCAACACGGTCCGCGGTGTTGATATTCGAAAAGGTAATTCGAAGTGAGCAAAGAAGGGTTAGCCTACCTTTTCAGGCTATCCTGTACAAGGAGAGCCAGGTTCTTATCCCGTACCCTTTACAAGACGTTGTAGCTTGTCACTTCAACCTTCCATTCCCCCGAACTTCTTCCACAGCTCTGCCATTCCGACATACCGAAATCATTAGGTCAAGATAAAAAAAAATTACCTTCTTGGAGCTACCTATATATACATATATATTTAAGGGGTTTTGAAGGGCTGTTTACTCATGATTGGATAATGTCTACCTAGCATGTATCGATGAGTGTGAAGCTTGATTCCAGTGAATTAATATTATTTCCCTCAGATTATTACTCGCTAACTTTTATCTCCTACTTTAGCCGTCATTCTAGCCGTCTAGACTTTGAATGAATAATGCCACAAACCCTTTGGGCAAACAAAAAAACACAGAGTAGGAGCGACATATTGGAACAAATTTCGTGTCGCTTAATCGTGGCCTGCATGTGAATGAAACAGACATCGATAGGGACGTTTTTCTTGGCCGTTCTTTCATATGCAACTGCTATTCGCTTTAATCATAACTTCATTTCGCGGCTTAATCTGCTTCCAACGTTGTGTCGAAACATGCCTATTTTAGATACTTTCATTAGAGTGACCGTAAATAGATCAAGGCTATCATGTTAAAGTTTCATAGATTTCCGTTTTTCAGTTTAACTGATCTGAATCTAGGCCGTTAGCGGTTAATAAAAGGCTTTGTTCTTAGACATGCTTAGCCAGCCTTCGTTAATTGGCTCCTACGGATAGATGCCTGCCACCATCCGACGGGGAAACCATTTATGGCTCCAACAGCTTTTAGATCGTTCAAGTAGCTTTTAGCGACTACAGCATTGAAACCTAAATTAGACGCGCCGTCGTTTTTCTTCGGCTATCCCCTGTGGCTGTTGCCCTGTAGCTGTGCATCGTATCGCAACGTGTTCAAAAGGCACATTTTAGGTAACTTAGGCCGATATATACATGCATATGTGCACCTATATGGTATTGGGAAATACAAGATCGTAGTTACTTCGGAACGTTTTAAGATAAGTGACGCAAGAACTGGTTATATCCACTAGGATCGTGCCATGTTGTGTCCAAAAAAAGATAAGATCCGAGTCTGGTGGTGAAGCAGCAGTGCAGCCAAAGACTTTGCGCACATGCTAACGAGAGACGATTTGTCCTTTAACGTAAGTTTCCTAAATTCACAATGAAGTTTTAGTAGGTCCATGAAGAACAGTTATACTGAGGCTTTACTTTGTGTATGAGTAACACTTACAATAAGCCTGTCGAGGACACGAGAAATATATGGATATACCTAAACGGAGCCACTGTGTTGTGCACTTGAATGCAAAATGTAATTGCTAATAGAACTGATACAAGATCCCTCGTAGGTCAAAAACTACCGTACAAACTTCTAACAACTACGGAACGAGCAGCTGTTGCCTGTTCGTACTGAAGGCTTCGTAAGATTTTTTTTTATATTTGGAATTAGCTAAAACGGTTTGTGGCATATTCCACCGTAAGTTGAGTAAAAAGTTGAGAATAGTAAAAAAGTAGTATAGTAAAATTCCCTATCAAGTGACGAATAATTGAAGATCGAACACATAAGTGACAACTAACTTGCCCTACACTTAGGAATAATCCAGTGATGAGAACAAGATCCAGTTTATTTAGCTGTCCTGATGCGCCTACAAACGAAACATTCTGTTCTCTTCTGTCAAATAAATTTTTGAGACTAGATAGCGTGAAATTAAGCGGCGGTGTTTTATAGCTTTTTGCTAAATATATAATTTACGGCTATTCATTAACGGGGTTCCACTGTTAATGAGCAATAGCGGACCTTGTCCATAATGAGTGTATGGGTCTGGTTATTAGTTTGTTGGTAAAAAAAAGCATCAAGCAAAATCATTGATTAGCCTGTGACGAGTCAATGCGATGGTTTGAGGTGTACCTCTCACTACGTTAGGTAAACGTGAAGACCTCTATTAAATAAGCATGCTTCCAAAGCAAATCTAGAAGCTAACCTTAGCATCTTGCCGGTATCCATTGTCAATCGTTCGTGCGTCAGGCTTTCAAACGAAGCTTTTAACTGCTACACGGTTGAATTGAATTATATAGTACGAACTGCTTTATTTGCTCATATTATATCTTAAATGATTAAGGAATCACAATGTACACATTTATTTATCTGGCAGAAAACTTGTATATATATATATATATATTGATATATTTTCCGATTACAGTATCGAAAAGCCCTTCAAGTTAAAGTCTATAATTTGACCTATTATTTTTTATGGCTAGCGTAAGTACTCAGTGGTACCAGGTTAACTAGATTAGTGTTACAATTGAGCTGGTATTATATTTGAGTGACTCTTTGTTTGTAAGAGTAAATTAATTGGTAATATGCAAGTTGTGTCTGTGTGTACATAGGTTTGTGTACTGCTAGGACTTCATGTATGAACTTATTACCATTGATTTAACCGTAATTGTTTGTCCGTTTAAGAGTACGCGTGTTCCTGTTTTATTCTATCCCGTATAATCCTAGATAGTATGCCAGACAATCCTGGCTGTGGTTCAAGCATGTGTCACTATTGCCACACGTCATATATGAACTAAGAGAACCTTGAAAGGTTCTGTTTTTCATAGAGAACTGTATATGAATTTGATATCAGTGGATAGCTCTGGAAAAGGTTTTGAAAGTCCATCATTTTTATTTCAGGTCGAAGACTTTCAAGTTGGACGGGAATCGAAACCGAAAATCGGATATGGTTTGAAATCTTCCTGTTCGGTTTAAAAAGTGCTCAATTCGATTTAAAAAAAAATTAACACTGAGAGCTAGAAATTCGCAAATTAATTCGGCTCGTTCGTTTTAACAATTCGCTAAATAGAATTATTTAGATTGGTAGTCCCTATTTATTTGTCGTTACTTAAATTTCTATCGATCCTTTATTAGTATACATCGATAATACTGCGAAGCTCTATAAGAGGCTTGAATCTAAGAAATTTGACCTACGTACTAAGAAAACAAAGTCTAGACAACTTCAATTCAATAACCCATGCTTGAATATCTGAAAATAAAAAAAAAAACGTTGATGGATTTCCGTGGTTTTGTAAGGCCGTATTTGGGCTCATCAGCTTCCACAAAACATTCCTAACATTTTGTTCCAAATAATAAACAGCGACGCATAGTTTTTTTATCAAGGTACCTAAAACTGCAAAAATTTAACGCGCAAGTAATCATAACTACATCCCTAAACATTTACCTAGGGTTAGTTATAATTACATCTATCACTGAGAATTTCTTAAAAATATTAGTAATCTGCTACATTATTAAGCATCGATACAATATAATATAATTATCTAGATGTTTCAAAGAAGTACCTAACATATGCGTAAACTTTATATATGACTTCTAAATTATGAGGAGGCTTTTATTCACTCCTGCAAAAGGCATAGCTACTAGCTATTGAGGATGCGATTATTAAGGCTCAATTCAAATTTGTCTGGCTATTAGCACAAATTTTTCCATTGACAATGTATATTGACTCTCGTAGGGAATATTGAAATAGTTCGATAGGCCAGCCTACATTATACGATAGGCCAGATACATTTTCATTCATAAAGAGAAAACATGGATATCTTCTATGCATAGTTCCCTGTCGTGCTATAAGCTCGTCGGCTTGGTAGTATAAAATAAACTATGAGAAACACGTTGGTCGAGGCGGTTCTCTGCAGTACGAGCCTACTTTAGCAATGAATTGCAATCTTATACACAAAACTGCTGCCAAAGACACACTAATCTAACCCGTTGTTTCATTCGATTACTCGTGATAAAATAGTTCAACGCTTAAGGGAACAGTTGAAGAATCACGCCCGTAGGCATCGCCGGTAATTTTTCCCATAACACCTCATTTTTAAGTGAGCTTAAATTTCTCCCTGTCAGGATCCAGTTCCTGCCATCTGGATTAGTATAATTAAATGAGTGCAGAGTTAGAAAACTCGTCAAAGTAATACCCGCTATATGATATTATTTTTCGTTAAGTTGAGTGTAAAATATGTACACGCTGTGAGGTTGACGACTCACTTAGCCTGACGTGCATGATGCACTCGGTGGCGCGAAGCCGTACCGAAAATCCAGCCCGAAGGCCCACGTTTAGGAATAAATTCGCAACGCCGTCAGAATTGGTAAAGAAGGTTGAATATCTTGTGCAGGAATGTCACATCAGGAGGGACTCCCAGGAACGCTATTGGGAAGTCGAAGAACTACATAATTGTATAACTTTAATTAGACTGCTGTTGTTGCAAAAAACTTTTATTTGTAACGCTTCATTAGAGGTAAAAGAACAACCCTCAGTTCTGCGTTATTTGCTACACAACAGTGCAACCGGTGACAAGTACTAACATTTATACAATTGGATTACTTCTGGTCTATTTCCTTTAATTGTAACTGCTATATTGTTTTACATGATTTGTTTCAGCTTTTTGTCAAAAGGAGGCTAGTATCAATACAATGTCAGATACCGGCAAAAACTATTAAACATAGACAGCGCAGCGGACCACAGATTTATGGAAAGAGCCGGCTGAGGTAACTGACTGCTGTTGTTGGGTATTTTCTTTTTCGTACATTATTATTGGCCCTAGGCGCTAATTTTTTTCGTTTGCCTCATACCTCATGTATCGTAGTAGACCACTTTTTCAACGGACAAATATTTTTAAGCAGGAACAATCCGAGAAGCCGGTATTATGTGCATATTTAAGCGTCTGCTCTCTAAGGGCATTTCCAATTACTGTTAATGCAGCTGACCCTTGCTACATTGATGGCATAATTGCTTATTCAATGAATAAAAGATGGCAATATGTTTGACTAATTGCGTAGGCCGAAGTGCAGCCTTATCGCATCGTTCCATTATTTCACTCTTATATAATTACTATGTTAGAGTTTGCGGGAGGTTTTTCTGGACATAGTAAAAACTTCTTCGGAAAATATAGGGAACAGCATAGGATAATTAGGTTCTATAAAATGTTCGCAGAAATCATACAACTGAATTGGGTTCGGAAAGATTACGCAGCCCAGCATCACCTTATCGCCTCATATATCGACAGGTAGGAATTCCAGTATGTGGGCGTCACTAAAATTGAGAATTTGCTTTATATTATAAGCGCATGAGGCGATTGGTCGTACAATTATACAAATTTACATAAACCTACTATCGTCAATTGGCATCTATGTTGTTACATATGACTTGTTCGGCAGTATGCTAGCAATAGAACAAGATGATCATGTAGGTACTGGTTCTAATTCATTTCCTAGTATTTCCCAACCTAAAGTACATGTGATGGTCTTGTCAAGGGCAGCTCTTGGCTGGCTTGCATTGCTATAATCCAAATTGATACGAATGGTCAAGGGCTAGAATTAGTCAAAGGGACACGTCAAAGAAATGATAATCTTTGAGTACGTATGTGTAATGAATGTGTTAACAGAACCATATATTAACGACATACAATTAATATTATCTAGCATTAACCCTAGTCACCGACAGACCCGACATCCGTCAGCAGCAGACGCAAAATCTTCTAGTATTTAATTATTTATTGAAAACGATAACAACCCCCCACCCCAGAGTGCACAAAGTCGTGCAGATGTGGAATCCTGAATAAAACACGGTAGTTGAAATGTATGAACTATGGTAAGCCTGATACGTTGCCTAGAATATTGCCATTTCTGCAAGTTTCAATAGCAAACGAAAAAAATACGATCATAAATGGTATCGATATGGAGTGATATTATATATATTTTAAGAATTAATTAAACAGCTAATAATCTTTCTATCGTTAAAAGGAAATCTACAGAGATGCAACTTACCATGGGCGTATCGATGAAATCCACAGCAGCAGCAAGGAAAAACATCATGACCTCCAGTTGACCGAATGATAGGTGCCAAGCAAGAATCGTACATCTGTCCGTAAAGCCAAAACTCAACCATGCAGAATGCCAATCTATAGAAAGAATGTTCTCATAAAAGATGTACGGGTTTCATACACGTAATCCAGGTATTGTGGGTTTTAGAGGAGCAACAGTTTGAATTTTTGAATCATTTTCGAACATGTATTTATTGGGTACATTGAAAAAACTATCAACGTGGTGTGATATA
Source organism: Varroa jacobsoni (assembly GCF_002532875.2). Taxonomy (NCBI): domain Eukaryota; kingdom Metazoa; phylum Arthropoda; class Arachnida; order Mesostigmata; family Varroidae; genus Varroa; species Varroa jacobsoni. The sequence continues at coordinate 270,951 of NW_019213477.1, forward strand.
CTCCATGTCAGTTGTGCCTCATGACTTCGCTTAGTGCGTTAAACTCCTATCACACATTTGTTATAAATACCTAGTATTTATAACAAATTAATTGAAAATCTGTTCCAAAAACAAGTCCTTTTAGAATAATGGACATACTCCCACTTAGTACAGCCGCTGAACAACAGTCAGTAAGGCAATGAAGAATGCTTATTTTCTTCCCAAGATAGTAGTTTAAATAAGGTTCCTCAAGCTTTTTTTTCCCATTCGGACTCTGTGCAGATGCAAGTATGCGTGAGTGCTTTATTGGAACATACCCTTTGTTTTCTGCGACGATGGACGCGATTTTTTTAAATTTATTTATTATTTTTTAATTAATTTTAATTTCATTAGAGGCGCCACAGAAGTTTTCCGTTCACAAGAAAGGCTATTCGAATTATTCCGCGCGCATCTCAAAGAACAATGGTCACAATTCTCCAGCTTGAGTTCCAGAGGCGATGGATTTCTATGGATAATTTGTGAACACGAATCTGTAAACAAAGCTATATAGAGGCAAATCTAGTTGACATGAACGATCGTAAGCGTTCTTCGAAGACCGGGTTCATATCTCGTTTAGCCAATCTCGTTTTCAATATCGTTTATCCAAAACTCAAATGACGAGTTGGCTTTTTGTTCAAAATAAACACCCAAAATTTCCGTTTTACGGTCAGGGCCTAGAGCCCGCCATTGTCAAAACCTGTCATATGTTATATATTCTATTTTAATGGTATTCAATATAATTCACACTAGCTCCACTTATCTTAATAGATTAATGTATAGGTAATGATGTCACTTATTATGCATCTGTTAGGCGGGAACAAGCAGCGTTTTCTTGCCAAAGGATGACTGTTACGAGAGCCTGTGTCCTTCGCCTAGAAACTGATCACCGTACGTAAATTAATTAAATAGTCCTTTTGCGTAATTTCAAGAATGAAATAGCTATCAAATATCCCTGTCTAAATCCCAAGGTAGAGCTAAAATTTAATGATCTGAATAAAGCGATTACAATAGCTTTCTAGGATAATGATCGACCTTTCGGCCAGTGCGTATCGATCAGTGATTAGCAGCGGGAAGTCAAGAACAAGGAACAGTGGTCGAAAACGAGTCTTATCCAAACGCCGGCTTAAAAGATGCTTACCAACGATTTAGAATCTCTGTAAAACTCTATTCAACCCGGCATTATTCTAGATCGTCTGCCAGATGGAAATGCTTTATAAGAACAAATTCTTATTACATAACTATGGTTGCTATATGAGTATGACGAAATTTTCTGAGTCAAGGCTTTAGGTAAAAAAAAAAAAAAAAAAAAAAAAGGCTCTCGGCCCCTTCTAGAAAACAAAACGCAATAACACATGAAATGATATCTTAGGGCTCTGGCAAGTCGAAAATCAATAACTCAACTTCCGACCGTACCGTTATTATATTTTAGTTCCTAGAAATATCTATGTGTGTTTGACTATTACTAACGTCTTGCCTGTAAAGTATCGTAAAACTATCTATCTCACTATCTAGCATAATTCAAATGGTAAAAACTACTACGCGGTGGTCTGAGATTGCAGCTGGATATTACATTATCTTCAATATAATAGATTTTTACATTTGCCAATCGTCTTCCAACGATAAAGAGGTCATTTAACACAATTCGTATGGTCATATTCCAGCAAATACAGGTCCATACGCTATACCGAAGGTTTACATAATATTCGTACCAGCCATCCCAAAAAGATAAGTTGAAACGCCATTCTTTAAGTTAATCTGTAATGCAGAAGCCGAAAAAGAAGCTTTCCTTTCTATTAGGCTTGTTGAAGAGTCGAATACCGGCGCTGCATTAACAGCTACATATGTCAGTAAGAACAATATGGGTACACAAGGAAACGTTTTTGTGTTTCTTTGGGAACAAAAAGTTTGTATAGGTAAATATATTTAGCCTTGTCTTAAACGAACAAATCCTAGAATAACCTTACATAGATATAGATATAGAGCAAACTTTCGCCATAAGGTTGCTTAATTATTCGGTATGTCAAAGCACACAATTCATTTTTCACTCATTATCCTGCTGCTGGCCTAGAAATAACAGTACAGTGTGTTTATAACACAGCTTTGGTTAACCAGTCTACGATTTTTAGGTTATAGATGCGCCTCTTTCTTGACCGATTCTTTGAGTAATACGAACGCTTTTATCTGTCAAATAACATCGTGTATAAATGCGTCGCATACAATCTAGGGTTTCTCCTAAAGATTATCACCAGTATGTAGATGCTTGAATGAGGCAACCTTAATGCTAGTTTTATATAGTATATTCCTTTATTTTATCGCATCCGAAGCTCGGACAGCGATCTTCACTCAGAGTGATTCAAATATAGGTCCATTTGCATAGGCTTATCGCGGATGAGTGTAGTTAACTAAATGTACAGAGCCTATGTAATAGCACTCGAGCCTTGCGCTTCAGGCCGTAGATTATAAAAAGAGTCGTTCTTCAGAAGAAATTATCGAATCGAATGTCTAGCATGATTGGCATAATCAGGCTGCACCTTAAGACGTTCGTCCTGCGACGCTTTAGGTAATTGCGCATTCTAGCGGCAATAATTATGCCTAAAAGTTTTGCGACACAGGATGTAGAAGCAGGACACTACAATCAGTGACGGCAATGCTGTTAAGAACATGACATTAGGAGATTTTAAGATGACTCTTTCGACCAAAACGTCCTTTTGCCTGCTTGGCGCTATTTTTAATGTATTGTTTGATATGGTTGCATCTTACTGCTGATCTTTTCTCTACATACTAAAAATATAATAGAAGCTATATAATACAATTTTACTGTAGAGCAATATAAGCAAAGACCTTCACTAGATGGCAATAACTTTTCTATTTATGTCATAACATGCGCCTCATACGTCCGAGTAGCATAAGCAGTAGTGCTGGAGCAAAATTTCCTTTGCTTTCTTTTTCATGCTTACCGTATTAACCTTTGTTACATCAAAGTCTATTGCGTGCCTAGGTCTCACAGGGTCATTGTACAGTAAAACCAGCATGCGCCCGCAACCCACACTCAGACCACGGACGTAATTCCTTAAATTTATATAGTTCTCACAATTTACACCTGAATCGTCGATTGGCACCGAAAAATTGTTGAAGGCATAATTTTTACATTTGAAGTTTGAAGTCACTTCGGTGGATTGACACCAACAGGGATGATTTGTAACTATAGCACAGTGAAATCTTTAGCTTTTTTACAAACGTCAACAGTGAATTAGCAGACTATCCTATATAACTTGTTTTTATAAACAAGAGAGCGGAGGCAAACAGCTAAATTGAACAGACTTCTATGTACCTCTCGCTTACAAATATTTTTTATTTGCCATTGAACAGTGAACATATACTCTAGTATTTTGTACCATATATATATATATATACACACACGCTTTACCTGTACTTCGTCGTGGATTAAAGGAGAAATGGATTCCGCCCGACGCAGCGGCTGGCGCGCTTAATGCGGTTCGGTTCCTTCAAGTTCAGAACAGATGTTGGTTTGTAATTGCATGAAGCGTAACGCTTTATCTACGTTTCCTTAGAAACTGGTTAGGCAACAACCCTTGTATAGGCAGTTGTCGGGTTCACTTTACAGCTTAAACTTGAGTGGCGAATGAGTGCCTACCATTCAAGGTGACCCTTGACCTGATCATCAGTAACATTTGAGACCAGTGCCAACGATGTCAATGCAGAAATGTATGATAATTGTTTTTGCTATAATTAAACGATATGCATTTAAAAATGTCTGATATTCTGCGTTTGATCTAAACCTGCTGCTTTGAATGGGCAACGATCGGTGAGCCACAGATCTGCGTGCCACAGATCTGCGTGCATTAAAATATACAATTTAAAGTTAAGCAAAGGGAGGCGACGATTTTCGGTTTCAAGGCCTAGGTATACCTTACAGAATGGACATACACACTTTTCAATAATTTTATATTATTATGCAGATATCTATTTCAGCGATGCTAAATTACTATAAAGACAACACAAACAATTTCTTGCAAAATACTATTAGTAACTACACGATGTGTTAAGCGTCGAAACAGCACCGTAAGTTCGTTTTGCTATCTTCAACTTCAAAATTAGTTGGGCGTTATTAATATTCTGTGTTGATAACAAACTGAAGCTCCAAAAGAGCGTCTAAAAGTGACTACTAGCACTTTTGCCGTATATTCCAGATAGAGAGGAAGTGTTCAGTATCATGAACTTTTATCAATAAAAAATTGAATCGGAAAACTAAAAAGATGACTATGATGGCATACGCGGGCTACATCATAAGCCAATTGCAGGTACAGTATATGTAGTTGCTTAAAAAAATACCGGCAATAGAAGTGAGCATTCGTTTGATCCAAATTCTGCCCGCCATTTCTGTGCCCCTAGTATTGCCGCCTTAATAGGTTGATCAATTTCTATGGTACAAAGTCAATATTAATTCATTGCGCAGTTACAAACACTGTTGCTACGCTCGTTAGAGCTTCCGCCGCATCTCAAACTATAGATAAGAAAACTCAACCTTAAATGATAACGTGAGACTCATTTTTATATACTTGGCTTAGGGGGTAAATTTGCAATTTAAACCTTCGCTATTTCAATAATTATGATATGCAAAAAGCATTGCTTTGCAAGAATATGACCTTTCTTTCGTATCCTGGCGTCGCATCTCCTGTGTACTAACGCATTTGAGCTAGTTGTTATTTATACCGGGTGACAAAAAATATCATAATAGAGATCCTTAATATACGACATGTCGTTCATACTTTAAATTCAAACGAATACATATAACTTTAGCAACGGTATATATTCACTTTGGCTAATTATGCAAGGTATGTTGCTGGCATCAAAAAAGAAAGTGCAGAACGCAAGAAAGTGGGTTTTCTATAAACTGAACGGATCACTTCACAAAAAACCCACTCTCCTATAAGTGTGATGGTGTATTCCGCGCGCCATACGGAATTAGTTGTTTTTAAATGAAAATTTCACCTGCGATAAAAGGTGGAAATTAAGCTTAATAAACGGAGTAACTCGATTGAAGAGAAGATGTCCTTTACAGCTTAAGACAGTTGCGAAGTGATGAACGCGATACTTAATGTAAACAACTTATTAACATTAAGTAATACATACATACATACATACATATATTTACAGAATGAGTCGAAAGTTCTTTTGACAATTGGAAAGACGAGGAGTTTGTCTCTGTAAGATATTTTATCTACGATTTGAAAGCTCAAGAGACCTACCCGAGTGCTATACGAAGCATTCAATATCACTCGAACAAAAAAGGCAGTTAGAGAAATGGAGAGCGCTAGCATATATAGTCGATAGCCCTTCGCGTGCAAATTCAAACAAAGATTAAATGCAAATTCCACATTTAACACATATAGTCCAAGAGTCACGGGTTATATTCTCGTGTAGCATCATACAAAATGAGTAATGGTTTACCCTACATGGTACCAATCTGACACTTCGTGCTGACCGTCTACTTCCCGTCTATGCCGACAATGGTCGTTGTTATAGCTATTGTACTTCAGCCGTATATTAACGATATCGTGCAAATTTAGGATGCTATTTAGGGTGTTTCTTTTAGAAGCCCGCTCTTCATCGATCTCCTCTTCTATACTTCAAGAGGTCACAAGTTTCGTGCTAATTTCAAAATCTAACCCTCGATTTAACCTATGTACATAATTCGATTCGACAGTTAAGATATACGGGGGGTATTTATTGTATAGAACCATTGAGTAAAATAAAAGATAATGGCACATTTTTTTTTTATTCACAGCACCCATTCATACAGGTAGTGAAGTTTAAACGTGAAGCAAATTGAGTTTTGGAGGAAATGCTTAGTGACTTCCAAATTATGTACAAATTGTAACAGTCGTTAAGATTCTGTATTGAAACATGACCAAAGAGGTTTCCTTGACTTTTAACACTTTTGTTGTATGCGAAAATTTTGTCTGAAACTTGGCTAAAGGGAGCTGGTTTGAGTGTTAACAACTTTTGTTTGTATGAGGAAACTCTGTCCTGAGACTTGGCCAGTGGGGGACTTATTTAAATTTTAACTTCTTTGTATGTGGAAATGTTGTCCTAAAACGTGGCCAAAAAAAAACGTTTGTTTTAACCACTTCTTTGTATCTTCTTGAACCTTAGCTAGAGAACACTTGTTTAAGTTTTAACAACTTTTCTGTGTGAGGGAACTCTATCCTGAAACTTGGCCAACGAGAACTTTTTTGAGTTTTAACAAATATATTACATGTAAGGTCCTGTTTTGAAATATGACCAAAAAGATTTCCTTGACTTTTAT
>NW_019213478.1:0-32117 GCF_002532875.2 Varroa jacobsoni
ATTAAAGCCACTTAAAAATTTCGCATATGGTTAAATTTGATCGAAGATAGCTCCACATCGAGACTAAGTAGCTGCGTAATTTCTCTGATAGCCCTCTTCCTCTGCTTTCTAGTGACATGACATGTGGCAACACTGTCGCTGAAGTAGGATATTTAAATTGCATTATCTTACCATTTCCGACAGGCATAGGTTCTTGGCCTACGCTTGGCCTATTGTTCTTCCTACATTATGAGATGTTCATTATGTCCTGTTCAACTTTGATTGGAAATTTGACATAATGCCGCACTTTTTGGTTGGATTCCGGTTGGGCTAATTTGCAAGCCGTGGCAAGACTTCAGCAACATTAAAGATAAACATTTCAAAGCCATACTTTGCCATATCACATACGGATTTATTATATATATATATATATATATATATACGCAGCTTTTATCCGAAGGTTACCTGGGCAGCGTTTTTCGTCTAAACCACCTTGCTGTGTTCTTACTTTTTTATAACATTGCTGATAAGGCGTAGAGCTTCTGCACCGTCCCCAGTACGGTTTTGCTAGGATGTTTGGTCTGTTAATTGCACAGGGCATATTGGGTACTACGCTTCGAAATCTGAAAATGCGATTCATTTGAAAAGCAGATCCCATCTCAGTCTTTGAGTATCCAACTTTAAAATTATTTAGAAGATTTGAAACGTGTAAGGTTCAGTGCACAGTTTAGCCAAAGCTTTTTGGCTAGTTCAGGACAGCGAAATTACTTATTTCGACACGACGTCAGAGGTTCCTTATGGACACAGGAACTCCCGAGCTTTACCAACCTTTGACCGGTTAAGAGACCGATACAAATCGAGTTTTCTCTAGCGCGAATAGAACGATCTTGCCTTTTCGTCGCATTATGCCCCGATTTCCATTTTTGTTTGCCATTTTTCTTGATTGAACCACGTTGTCAATTACACACTTATACTCTGTCCCATTCAACAGTTACCCTTTGTGATTCTTGTATAAGTCTGGCTATTAGAGTCCGCTGCTCCTAGGTGAGGTCTTTTTATAGTTTCATCACAATTTCACATACAGTGACAACAGTGCACATTGACTTGAATGCCGTTCTCTTCACAACAGTTTAAAATGCCTAATTAGAGATATTATTGTTGCATATACCGTCATCAATAGGTAAAGCGAGGGAACTTCGACATAAAAATCGCATGGGGATAATCCGGCTGCAGACCTACGTTCGACTGCGCTTGACTATGTATGAAATTCTTAAGTGGCCAAGGACTGTATATATGTAATTGCGATATAAGCAGGAAAATAACTGCTAAATATAGATATAAGTTTTTATTAATCCTAAAATAGACATATGGAAATTTTGTATGACACGCCACATCTGGTAAATATATATGATTCAGCGATTGCAAGACACCTACCATTATTATTATTATTATCCGCGTCCTCTTTGTAACTATGCTTTCATTTAGTATAATACTATATGACTACTCGCTCATGAGCATATAGCAGACTATTCGCAGCTTCTATCCTCTTTGGGCTTCTCCGTGTGCTATGAAGATTTTCTAAAAAATATGTCATCTGAAATATATTTACAGCAAACACTATCTGCGAGATAAATTCATTTGGGACAGCCAGCTAGACCATCTGATCAAAGTGGCTTATAGTAGATAGTTACCTGAGAGCTGCGAGAATGGGAAAATGCCGGATGGGGAGGCTTATGGACGATGTCGTTAGAGGTCATGGATACCACGCAAGCGGTTAACATCTTTTTTTGTTTCTCCGATCTGGTGTATCCAAAGGAAAAAGCTTGTAGTGTTAGAGCCATGTAGACGATTAACAATTTCACCGGTAGCGAAGTAGTTCAGTTCCGACATGATATTACGGATGAAGAAGCACCGTGGAAGACTGAGTGTATGGAAGGGTATTTAAAACTTAGCGCAAGTAAAACGGCCAAGTTGCGGGGGCGAGGAGGTGTGGGCAGAAAGCATTCGAAAGCTGGAGATTAGTCACTGACTCAAAGCTTGCCCAGGCAGCTGTCTCGCTGCAAGACTACCCTGTTTGCTTAGTTTACTAGATACTTGGAGGAAGACCAACGGGTAGTAGGCGACCCCTGTTCGACGGCTGCAATATGTGCGTTGTGTTGCTGGCAGATCGTATGAACAGCGCAAACCGGTCAATAACCTTATATAAGCAGCACCCTTGCCTAGGTCTTTCAGATCGCTAGTGGCCGTCGGTTCCTTTTGAATCTTCCTGCTGAATCTTTCTGGGTTTGCTACCTTCGATGCATGCTCGCTATACAAACCGCCAACGTCACAATGCGCTCCGCGCTATGACCGGTCTTTCCAGTAAGATGCGTCCCCTTGCGTTGCACTTTCCAATACTGCAATCCCCCTCTCACTATAGTAAGGCAGCTGGCCAAAAGTTTTTCTCGCTGGTAGTCTCAGTCGCAGGCGAGTCGCAGTTATCAGGCCAGTAGCTGTCATTCTGTAGTTTTAACGAATTAGGTGTAATATCACCAGCACAGACGTTGACGCCGGCTCAGCCTCGGTGGCTACTTCACCTACTAGGGCCCTCAGAAAGCGCCGTTGCGCAACCTCCATTCCCACAGTTAGTTTCTCCTCCTTTACCACCTGCAATGACGGCGAAGCCACTACGCCGCGTGGTACAGGGTAGTCTCGCCAGCTGTAATAGCCGTGCGAGCAGAGAAAAGTAGCGGGCCGTTTGCTGCTCCGGCTGGGTCAGCTGCCGTCACTTTGCCTTGGCTAGGAACAACAGATGGAAATTGACGAAGAAAAGACTACGGACAGACGGACGCGGTCGAGGCAGAGGCAGCAGCAGGAACGCGACTGCCAAGGGTGTTTATTAATAACCCACTAATAAAAGCAAGGACATCACCGTTGCATCTCCTGCTGCAGCCTAACCTGCGTACAAAGTTTGCTCGCTGAATTTCTCTCTCTCCATCTTGGCCCGGCTCGTAGAAATGGAGAGTAATCAAAGGAGGAGAGAGCAGAAGGAAGAAGCAATGGTGACGAGAAGCTCTGGCCAGCCGGGGGAGGTTAGATCTTTTCCCTAGCACTCATACAACGCACAGCTACAGTGCCTATAGGCTCCCCTTCCGATACAGATACTCAAACAAACGACCTAACTCCTGCAGCCACGTAGCGGTATAGAGGCCTCTTCCTTCCATTAGAAAGACGACAGAGGATGGCTGGTAAGAGGCGGCAACGAGGAATAGATGGCGGGAATTTGGCGTGGTCCGGATAGGGCTGGAGGGTCCCCGTAATAGCCTAGTGGGTAACATATTTGCTTGCTAATCTTAGGAACACGTGGTGGTCTAGGTTCGAATGTGGGCATAGACGCGCTTCGTTTCGTGCTAGGAGCCAGCCTTCTGATGGAATGTCTAACAGCGATACCGAACGTAAAACTCGAAACATTTAGTTTAGGTGGGGCTGGAGGGTGATTGGACCGAATGTGGAGAGCGAGTAATGCGTGGAGGATGTTGCTTGGTCGGCTCTTATGTTACGTCCGCTAAAGAAAAGTCGTCGCAGAGTGGGAAAAGGGCAGCAAGCGGACTCCACTAGTGGTGTTAGTAGTAAAAAGACAAAAGCTGACCTTCTTGGCTGCTGCAACGAAGGGACCCTTGTGCAGTAGCACAAGATACGGCAGGCCGTCAAACGGACGCAAGAAAGCAAGGACGCTTGCAGCGAAGCCGGTACATAAGTGATCGGACCAAGTGAACCTCGCCTCCTTTCTGCAACTGATGTTGCTGCTACTGCTGTGGCCGCTCTACTGAGGCTGCCGGTGGCCAGACTGAACGCAGCTGGAATGCTGACAATGCTGCACGGGGTGTCCTGTACCCCTAACTCTACAGGCGCCCCACAAGCGGCAGTACCCACTGGCATGTTTGTGCCATATCGGCAAGAAGTGTAATACGTATACGCTTTTCTCTGGTTGTCCTTTCGTCTTCTATCGCAGTGATCCGGATCCGAGTAGCGCAGCACTGCTACCACAAGCAAAGCTCCTTGTACCCCATACTATTCCTTTCTTCGCAGCCTCCTGACCAGCTGCTGCTACTTGAGTTGTCTCAGTTTAGTGTCTCGGCCGGTCTGGTGCTGTGGTGTTCATACCAGGACCAGGCCCGCGTCCGAGAGACTTACCGTGAAACTTTTTTCGACTAAAATTATATCAGCCTGCTTTGGACTCTTTTTCTACTTAGAAACGCGTTGAATGCTGCAGAGATCTGTGAGTAGGGAGCACATATTTTATTAATAGGGTGTATTGGCTTGAATTCTATGTAGATGCCTTATTTGTGGTTGTAGAGAAGGACTATATGTTGACAAGGCCAACAAAGGGAATACGATACAGATTACGTACTGAATTGACCACGTACGTCTGTAAAACGCAACTGAGTGGATTCCTAAACATTCTCTAAAATTCAATGAAGAGTAAATTTTTAGACGGACAACATTCGCTACGACTCTAACAACACCATCTATCAAACATCGAAGTCTTTTATGTAAATTGTTCCTCAGTAAGAAGATAATTCGTCGTGTAGTTTTACTGTTCTTTTTAAACAACCGTAAAGGTTGTTAGAAGCATAGAAGCAAAAATGCATTTGGAAAGTCTGTCTTATTTTTTGTAGACAATGCACGCAAATGAAGCATCTGGTTTATATCGATGAGAGCATCCCGAGATCGGCTAACTCCGATATATTCTTGATAATGAATGCGTCGACGCTAATCTATATACCGTACTTGAATTATATTGGTATCTTAGTAGACTTAATCCTACGTCCATGGATTTCATCGCGCTTTTTTCTTAGCTAAAAGAGCGCCAGCTCTGATTGCAGATCAGTCTTACTGTAAGGCTTACTTGGGTCTGTGTATATACTTCGATAATCCTATTGGATAAGTCACCAATGTCTCAACTATGTAGATACGTCCTTGAACTTGACGTTCTGCAATGATTCATTCACAATATGAAATTCTCAATGTTAGCGTATTGCCCAGTTACATCTGATAAGCTTCAACATTATTCCACCCTTTACATCTTTTTTAAATGGTCCCTGATGTAGAAATGTGACTACTCGCTTTTTAAAGGTGCTTTTGTAAAAAAAAACTAAATGAAGGTTCGGACCCATACAACAACCGAAAAACCCACAAGTGCAAAAATCAGGCTCTATTTCGAAGTTTGGCTGTACTATAGATAACAATTCAAAACAAAAATTATGTTGTTACAGTCTCAAAAAAGCTTCCTTTACTAATATGCTAAGCTACTGTTAATTGTTATACCAGAGGAAGCTGTAGGCGCACGAAGCCCAAGAAACAAAAACGCAAAGTGGGTTTGTTATGTAATAATAATCTGCACTCATCCATTACAATGGTCCCATTAGCAGAATTCATCCTCAAATCAATTTTCGCAGCCGAACAGCCGAAAAATCCGCAGCTCCATGGTATCACGTAAACACTTTCCAAGATGCGGAACACAAACATCTGCCCCTATAATGTAATGGCGCGCAGGCAGAGAGAGGGTGATTTGATACGCTCGTGATTTAAATGAAATTCAACGCTTTACTTATTGACGCAATTGAGAGAGGGCATGTACAGAGGTCAGAACTGCAAACAGCAAAGCAGCAGGTCGTCATCGCCATTATTATCGCTTGTTGTCGTGTTTCCTGAAAAAAGCAGTAATAATGCGGGAAAGTGCCGAAGGAAAATTCGATGTATCGACAACTGAGGGGTAACAACTTGCTTGTGCATGTATGAAGACCCCTGAACCCAGGATATTTGCTGGCATCGAGCGCTGACACGATTACCTACGGACGGACCGGGAATAACTGGTAGTAGAGATTCGCAACGCAAGCGCTGGCAGATAGATATAAGGCGGGTATAAGGTACCTTTGAGGCTCACCGGTAAAGGCAAATTCCACAAGGTGTAGAAATGATATTGACGACGTCGGCTATGTCTATCGGTATTGGCGCCACGTTAACCGGCAACGTCGACCACGGCAACAACGTCGCTATATCTGCCGACACTGCTACTTTCAACAGCAGCTAAAAAGAAAAAGTGTCACATAGGCAGAATGCAAATGTTGCCACCCCGTGCGATCCTCGTTTTATCTCTTGTTGCCGATACGCCAACACTAGTATAGGTCCGTCCTGCACTCAAATAGTCCCGGAATGGGCATCTTCTTGTAGCCACCACAACTATAACGCCACTATTGTTCAAGCCCCGTCTCGTTTCATTTTCTTTTCTTTACCTTAAATAGTGAAGGACGACGACGTCGGCGACTCTGCTGCTGTTAGCGACGAGGTACGTCCCGCCCCTAAGACCTACAAGCGGGTGCCCTATAAAATGCAACACGTATTGGCCTTCCTTTCTTCTCGTACTGCTGCTTGGCCTTCTCTATCTTCTTTTTGGCTATTACAATCGGTCATATCGACCTACAGCGCTGCTGGTAGGAGCCCCAAGCTCCTGCCGCGCTAGCCACTAAAACATGATATGTATGCGCCCTTCTCTCTCGCGTTTTCTTTCAATTTCAGTCACAAGTGCCACGCTTTGAAGCGAAGTTGTCCATGCAACCACCGTTGTACAATGTTGGTGGATGCCGGTACGCTTGGTGAGCAGGATGTTGCTCATTGACTAACAGTTATTTTCGGATCTTTCAAAATCCTGGCTTGTAGATGCTACTAGGCCCAACAAGATCCTCCATGGGTTTGGAAGAATTTAGTGCGTTTCGCGCATAAAGAGAGGAGAGCCCCAGCCCTCTCCACAAGGCTCCTGCCCTCAACAGCCTAACCCCCCGGTAAGCTGACTGATAGTTTTCCTTCTACAAACCCCCAATAGCGTCGCACACTATCTACGTCTATTAGAAGAGGATGAAAGGCTACACCAAACGAGATTCTCGTTTTTTGTTCGTTTGCTACGAGTAACCCTGGCCGGGTTGAGAGCCGTGGAACCTATACCGACCATCACATCCCCTCGCCAGCACCTGTTAGAATTTGCTGTACCAACTCTCGACGACTCGCCCACAACTTACTTCAGTGTGGCTGCTTCCGTTTTTACAATGTCCATTGCAAAACGTACTGGAAGAAGGAAGGCTTGCGGAGAGCTTGGTTTTCGGTACAGCCTTCTGCTTCTTGCTGCTCATTTGCAAGTGCCTGTCCGACTCGTCCATTGGGGTCCAGCGTTGTAGCGGGCACCGATGTAGAACTTATTACTGGTCAATATCCATGAGCCAAGCCAGTGACCCGATGACCCTCTGTCTGAGAGAAGGGTCGTACCGCCTATCAAACGAAGTTCTCATGCGAAATGAAATGACCCAATGAAAGAAAGAAGGCGTTAGTGATGCTGACTAACTAGCAAATGAGTGATAGTACAAGCCGCACTGACGATGCCTATCATGAACGTTACGAACAGAACTGTCTCTTCATTGTTGTTCTGTATTATAGCAAGAAGGCGTGTAACGAATTGTAAGAAGTGTCCTTAGTGGATAGTAAACATTCGATATACTGTGCATACAAGATGGCGCCATGAAAAAAAAGCTTAAGATCAGAAGAATGTACTTCTTTAGATAAATAACTTACATCGATAGATAGAGGCATAAGTTAAGTGAGAAACTATAATAGAATCAAATTGCGTTTTATGTTATATCTCTCATTATATCTGCATGGTTAGACATAGATTTGGTGCATTAAATGTTTCGTTCGAAGGTTCATCAATTTTTTCATTATTTTATGTACAATACAAATAGCACACTACTTTAATCGTATCGTATTTTCCGATAGTTAAATAATGGTAATGCTCGCACGGTACGTTTTTGTATAGAAGAAGCCTATGTCCAAATTTTGATTTACATACATGCATATCTTTCCATTTCCCGTTTCGAGTTTGTGTTGTCATTTATTATATGTTTTTTTATATATACAGTTTATGTCATTTAATATAAACTTTATTCACTTGAAACGAAAACTAATTTTGAACCTATACCTTGTTGTGGGCGAGACTTTGATGTCCTGAACACGTGTACTTCAATTGAAGGCTCCAGAAGCCTAGCAATTCGTCTGTGCATGCACAGTATGTTCCTTACATATAAGAGGTAAAATATGACAAACGTGTCTACATGAGGCCTATGTGCTACAGCTGTTGACCACTCCGTACATCTGAATGAGCATGCATCTTGCTAAAGAAGTACATATCCAATAAAAGCACAACAAGTATTCATGGTGTTGTCGACTCTACGGTAATAGGCTCGTGTCAAAGTATCGTGAGTGACGACTTGGCTCCACCGTGCGACAGGCTATTGAAAATATAATGGATTGTGTGAGTTGTCTACTAATTGTTTATTTTTACTCAGTGAATTTGAAGTAAAATTAGCCTAAATAGGTGAGTTCTTTTTTTGCTGACTTTTTTCTGTAGTGGCCAATAGGATAGACACAGATCAGTGACCGTTAATGATGCTATTGATACTCGGATGTTTGCTAGATGAGCCCATATTAAATGCTAGCATTTCCATTAGCCTATTTATGATACAGTTGCTATATGAATCGATGATCTTCCCAGAACGATGTCTTCCAATGAACCTAGGCATCTCGGAATAGGGGTTGCACTGAAACCCTTTGATGGGGCGTCGGGTCCTTGACTGCAATGGGTATGACCTCTCGCGGTCGAAACAATGTCTCTAGACTTGTAGAAAATACCTGGCATCCGATAGCTTGTCGGGTTCAGTGGATATCCCCTTCATAAGATTTAACATAAGCCTCACTTGATGTTCTTACACGGAAGATACATGTGCCAGTCACCTAATAATAAAGACGTTCGTCATAATACCGGCTTGAGCAATAGGAATAGAGAAGGATATGAGTGTCACGGCCAGGGCGCGTTACAAAGAAGCCGTAAGCACAAAACACCCACATCGTGTTCGATATTTTAACTGAACATTACATTGCAGTATTTGTTTATATTCGGAAGAAGTGCAGACAACTAGTGAATTTCTAAATTAGTCTCTGTTGCATTTCGTCAATCGAAAATAAACTCCAAGAATTTTAACATTTCAGATTCTCTAATGTTAATAAGAATGTTAACATTCGAGAATCTGAAACTCTCGTTAGCTCTCAGGGTAAATAAAGATAATTCGAAATTAAACATAAGTAAAAGCTTACTAATTACTCTGCTTACTAATCACCGTGGCTAATTGTACCGCAATCGTTCTGACTTGTAAATCATGCTACCACATTATAAACGCAAGGTACGTCATTTAATTTAATAGAAACAATTTTCACTAGCGAGTTCACATAGAAAGTGAGAAGGTCACAGTAAATCATCATCCTAGCCTTCTTTACTGGATCTGACACAGGTTATGCTAAAGCAAATTTATAGTGACAGAAATCTACGCAGCAAGTAACGATTACTGAAAGCTTATTATGAGTTCTGCTTCATTTCTCTGCCTATTGGTGTCATATGATTGTTATTATTTAGGGGAGCCTATTAAGTTTATCAGAGGTGAAATTAAAAACGACGATAAGCTTAAAAGATTTAGGTTGGTCTGAGTGACAGACGACCTGAGCACTTACCGTATACTATTTCAGCGCGAGTATAGAATGAGCGTGGACAACTAAAAAATGTAAATATGTTTCAGATTTTATTTCTAGTACTGCCTTTAAGCATTCATTTGGATGACTCCCCCTTAGCGCAACATGAGAGTATTTCCAGATCCGACTCCGATTCTGGATCACATTAAGAGTCTTCGAGTTCTATAGGGAAACACGTAAGTGCTGCACTATCACGTGGATAACTGTATATAATCGACAAGACATAATGAACTACCGCCGCGCGGTGCACCATACAGGAATATTGAAAAGTTGAAGTAACCATATCCTATGCATCTCTGTCCAGCTGCACTGTTCAAGTATCTATCATTACTCCGAGGAACCATGCTACGTGAGCAGATTTCAGGCATACGAGAGATAAATGTGCTACCAGAACATTGTGGACTGTGATAGGTGTCAAAGGGCAATTTCTCAGATAGTTAAAGGTTTTTAAAGACTGAAGTCTTGGTTTTCATATCTCGTAACTGCTATCACTTGGTTATTGGCTTTGCATTCAGTTTCCCTGCCGATAGTCCATAAGCCTTTAAGGCAGATAAAAGTTCCTAAAATTCTTCGTTTTCACTAACGGTACTATGGATACTTCAATATGTTCCATTTTAACGCATCCCCAGCTGCTTAGTTCGTCATTGTCACTCGCACTCTTTTCTTGGCTCCTTGTGTTACTTTGAATTGCGGCAACACCAGCCTTAACAGCTGTTACTGATGCCACTTTCGCGTATTATACTCGTTACGTTTCAATGCAACATGGGGCATCTTGGCGGATCGGGCAGCACCCACTTGCCCGAGCTGTTACTGAAGCCTCTATCGCACCTCACCCGCGGTAGAAATGACAACAACAACTATTATGTATCGGACAAGGCGTCAAAACATTTTCGCTGCTATTTCGGCTATATACAGTCGCATATAGACGGGTTCCGCGGCTTTTTCTGCCATATGGATAGCTTTACTGGAAGGCAAGCACCGTAATAGAGCTGGCAGGGGTAACGTAGCCGCTGGCGGCAGGTGGTAGCAGTGAAGCGGCGGGGGTGGGAAGCTAGCCAGAAAAAAAGAGAACGTGAATGATAGGATGTAATGCATTTTGTGTGTTTAAATTTTCAAGAGACCCTCTTCACTGCCGAAACCGAGGGCGTGGGGGGAGGGAAAGCAATTCTCGAGAGCTTGAATTTAAGGGACTTTAAAGGGACAACGAAACAAAGCTTTGAGAATTTGTAAACGCTTAGTTTGATGGGACCTCAATGGGAAGGCTCTGAGAACTGGGGCACCAGGCAGGTGGGAAAGAAGGGTAACAACAGTTCCTGTCAGTTGCAAGAGAATCAATGCTAGCATCAGCGTCGGTCAGGATAGTGGCTCTATCCGCAGCCAAAAGGCGAGCTCGAAAAAAATGATGGCATTACAACGAAAAACACAAAACACAACCAGCCATTTAGTCGAAGTGGAGAAGTAAGATTCCACTCGACAACGAAGCCAGCGGGGCAACTAAATGCCACGAAACGGTTGGGCAGTAAGCGGCGACCAGCGGAAACGATGGGTAGCGTGTGCGTGGGTGGTGGGGTTTGTAGGACGCAAGCCAGAGAATAGCAGGGTAAAGCAACTGTACGGCGTGACGATGCGAGATTTGAAATGGGATTTCTCAATAGCCAGGCGAGGAGATAGTGCGCCCGGGAGGAGAGGCAATGCGAGCTCCTTTACAAGGGGATCCCGAACGCTCTCAAAGAGTGAGCAGCAAGCAGCGGTGAGTAGTGGAAGGCTAACGCGAAAAAGCAGGCTGAAGTGCAAGCCGACCAGACACGCTGAGCGTCGCGTTACCGAATAGGCGCTCCTTGTACCTCAAACGCGGCCTGAAAGTAAGAAGATTGGTCAGACGGAGCAGCAGAATGAGAGACAGGGCAGGGACAAGTAGAAGGAGAGATCGACAGAGCACAAGCGTCAAGCGAGACGCTGTACCAAAAGAAAGACGAAGGCGCGAGCCCTGCCAACCGTCCCGAAGACGGTCGTCCGACCCGACCGGCGAGAGTGAATGCGTATGTCAATCAAGTTTAAGCCTTAAGAATGAAAAAAAAATGTTTAGAGGAATTGCAGTAGTAGCTGCTGCCGAACCAGTGCCGCTTGGAGCCGCAGCAATGCTAGAAAGGCGACAATGATGTAGACGCAGGAGTAAAAGCGGGGCATCTTTTTTTTCTTTTCGCGTGCACCCCCATTTCTTTCTATACCTATCCCCAAAGGCTTTACTCGACACGATTCTTCCTTCCACGTACAACCCGCCGGTCAACGCCACTGCGAACTCGGTGGTTGGCTAACAGCCTTTAGCGCGGTATGTTCAACGGAGGGACGGTACGCTGCAAAACTAGAAAAATATTTTCTCAAAAATGATGGCAGCAAAAGGACGTGACTTAAAAGAGAACTACGGATGATGTCCTCAATGATTTGCTGACTGGGGTGCCTACACTACGTGCACGTTATATATGACACTCTGGTTGATTAAACAGGAAAATAACGAACCATATTTATTGATATATGTGATTGTCTCAAACGTAAATTTGATCGATATAAACTGCTATCTTAGAAACATGCGAAAATAGGAAGACAACAAAGCTTAAAAATAAAACTTTTGCTAATGAAGTACACTGCCTTGTGATGGCATACACAGATTATATTTTCTGTAAGATATCGCTTAGTTGTTTCTGGCGTTGTTACGTTACTAAATTATAATAGCAATAGCAGCTTTCAAGTAAAGTACTTCACAAGCAAAACATTTGACCAAATAGGGAAAGGGATGGAAAAAAACAAAAATTCTGGTCATGGGGCGGTGGATAACGCAAGGAAACCTCATACCTACCGGTGCAAACGTAGAACACCACGTAGTACCAGTGCTAACTCTTAGAACGTGAAGAAGCACCATACACTAGCTCTCTCTTGTTGCATGTACTCTTATTTTAGTGTTTCTCTCTCTCACTCTGGGATCTGCGTCTTTGATGGACACTCATACCATTCACCCCGTTCGTCCCCTCTCTCAACCCTTTGGCCACCCCTTTGTTGCCCCTCCTTCCCAAGCCCTAATTCCCTATGCGTCCCAGCGCACCGGCCAAACCTTACATGGCCCAAGGGTCCTCCTTGGTGGCCGAGCCAGCCCTGGCATGGCCCTCGCTTCGCGAGCAATTCGGCAGCAGGGGCAGCTTGACCCTTTCGCCTCTTATACCCTTTCCCCGTTAAGTAGAAAGGGCCGACAAGGGGCTGGCGGCGCCACTCGACATGTGCTCGTCGCGTCACTCGGGGGCCACCGTCGCCTCGATCGCTACGGGCGTTTTGGGGTTCCTCGTTCATTCGGTGCCTTCGGATTCCCGGGAGTCCAAATAACGAGCGCTGCTGCTCAAGGACTACTACAGCTCGAGGACTAGCGTTACCAACTGTGTGTGGATACCTACGACCTTTTGATCTTCTTACATAGAACAGCGACAACTATTCCTTCGTTCGAGAAAAGGAACAATGCTTTACGCTATCACTCGTAAGTATTCGTCTTGTGTGCAGTGAACACTCTACTTCAGCACGTAGCATTAGGGTTCTAGATGATTATTGTGCGTAATTTTGTAATTCGGTCATATCGAGCCACGCTTCAGTCGAAGCTATACTCCCTCGAGTTACCATACGTGCTTATCGTGATTCATTGCTACCTCTACTGCTCATTGCGTTGTTTTCATAACTGAAACATTGCTTTGTACTATATTGCACTCCAGTGCAAAAACGACTAACACCTCTATAGCACAAGTGTTAGGTGAGAGGCAGCCGCTTCTTATATCCAAACATGAGATTCTGTATTAAATGCTCATGAATGTTTAAAGTTTTTTTGCCGTTTCATGAGCACTGTATAAAAGATAATGTTCATTCTATACGAATAATTATAGTTAGATGTTACTTTTATTTCTTGTCCGTGTAACCTGTTACTTCGCAGTGTGCTTAATCTATCTTCGTCTACATCGTTTTATCGTTCTTTGTGGTATCGTTGTACGAAGTATTGTTATATGAAGTCCTATTTTTCGGTTCAGCCAAGGCCATTCTGTATATGCCTTAAATGAATGTGCCGGTAGAAAACAGCACCTTTCAATGGTTTTCAAATGAAAGCTAGTGACTTTCCCCTCAAAAGAGCCGTCTTGATAGATGTTTTTTCCGCAAGTGTTTTCTTACTTGGGACACGACTAGTAGTGATACCCGTAGGCTTATAGATGGAAGTACCGGCGGTGGAAGTTGGGAAATGGTGAGAAGCTAGATAGTTCTGCGCTGCCTTTGCACCAACCCCACCGGCGGGTGAATCAGCCGATATCGCCGCTGCTGCCACTGCTCTCGCCTCGGCTACCAACCAGTTAATCCTAGATGGGCTTGATAGACCATGTCTCTGTTTAACTGCCTCCCCGTGCTGTCAGTCTTCTTCCGTTACTGGCTTGCTGAACCAAGTAAGAAACGGATAGACAGACGGACGGACAAACGAGCTGATCTTCCTACAGCCCATTGCCATTGCCAGCTCTAGCTTGCAGGTTAAAGGGAACTCTGACGCGGTGGCTGCTGCTACCATTTTCAAACTAGAAACGCAAATAGGTAGGCAGTAACGAAAAAACAAGGGGGGGGGGTACAAGAGGAGACGGCTAGCTGGGAAAAGCAGGACCCTCGTCAGCAAATTGTTCTTCCCTTGCTAGCGGCTGCTTCGAATTGTGCTGTGTTTTCCTAGAGCACCCAAGCAGTCAGCTGCTAGCAGTCACCGCGGTTGCAGAAGCAACGGCAACGGCCGCAGGAGCAGCAGCAAGTACCATGCCGACGCAGGCTTAACGAGTTTCCAATCGGCGATCCGTGGAATGGAGAGTCGATTGGTAGAGCCGCCGGTTGCCCTGTCGCCGCCTGGAATCGGTTGTAGAAGAAGCACAAAGAGATACAAAAAAGAAAACAGGCCGAACGTGAGAAGGCCAAAGCGGCAAACCGAATGGAGAACGACGACGATGACTACGTCGGGGGCAGTCGCAGTGACGACGATGAGAACAATGCGCAACAGAAACTGATGCGACGGCTAATAAAGCAATGTAACCGATAGCAATCGCATCTAGCCAGGTAGCCATCGTATGAACAACGTCAAAAGAACAATATTAAGCTACGATACGATTCGATGAGTCGACGATGGAGGGAAAGCGTTTTCTTCCTTACCTTTTTGCCTATCCTTCTCGCCGTGCAGTGGACATCGTGGTGGTGTTTAGCATTCTGTTCGTGTCTGCTTTACAACGACTGTTTTTGTTGTTGCTGCTGCAATAATCAAGTGACACATTTTGCCATAGCCTGCCGCTAAAACGGGCCTGCAGATAGGGCCTTTCAACTTGTCATTGTCGGCGTTATCGGTTCGCAAAATATGCGGTTTAAAGAGACGAGAAAGGATGCATGTAATCGAAAGCGACATGGAGATAGGAACGATGCAAAGCGACGATTCGAAAAGTTCGCCTCGTTCTCCCTCTCGAATTAGCCCAGTATTCCATGTTGGGCGGTCAAAGCCCCCTGCTCAGTGCCGGATTGCTTAGCTGCTATTAGAAGCGGCCTTTTCATCATCGCCAACATTCGTGTTAGTTTTGATTGAGGGTCAGAGAAGCAGGCGGAAATTGTGCTATGGCTATGGCTGCTTTGTGTGAAACGTTCGAGAAAGAAAGAGCGGGCGTACGAGTATCGAGACGTAAAGTTTAGACACTTGCTAACTCATGTTTTTCGCCATAATCGTTCAGGCGCTGTTGGAAAACCCGTACCTATCGGGTACGAGCCGCTGAGGTGGGTGTCTTACACCATCGAACTACCCCTCGGCTGCTGTTTCCCTAGACTTTGCTGTGCTACCGCTATTTTGCCTTTAAGTGTTCATTGTGCTTTGGTTTTCGAGCTTTAGCAACATACAGTGCAAAGAATTTCTTCTTTAAAGAGACCCCTCTCCCTATTCTTGGGGGCTTTCGGCTTTTCGGTTCCCAAGCTAACGACGACTTTCCCAGCTTACTTGCTGCCACTACGGTGACCGTAATGTTAATAATTGTCGCGGTGCTCGCTGCGCTGTATTCTTACTGTTGATTTTTCCGTTACCGTCGTGGCGGTAGAAGGGACAGTAACAACACGAGCCACTATTCTGCTGGCATAGTTGCGGGGCTGGCTCCTGTCAGCTTCCCCTCTTCCGCCTTTGGTCCTCGGCCATTCACCCTTTTACAATGACGGGAGCACTCTGGGTTTTGACTGTAAGCTGAACGGCAAACTCAGGCAACATTTAGAAGATCATCAGAACCCTCATAAGGACCGTTCGCTTCTCTAGCTGGGAAGTAAGGCCAGAGGCTGCGAAAATCCTCGAGGCTGGTCGAGTCGAGAAGATCCTTTTTTCCATCCTAGCCTTTTTGCTGGTAGCAGTAGAAGCAGTAGCAACGGTTATAGTAAAAGCGATCAAAGGACCGACCAAAAAGACGAACCCAGCGACCCGGCCCCGCAAACCCACAAGAATCTCTCTTGGTTACCGCCACTGGCCGTCACTTGCCTCCGCTCGGCCGGGGCACACTCTGGCACCTCCAATACCTCTTCTGTCGGCAGCTCTTTCAAACAGCTCATGCTTCTTGACGACGGTGAGAAGGATGACAACGAAAGAATCAACGAACGCCCCTCTCAGCCAATTTTTGCCGAGCTCGGACTGCTGCTACGACCCACCATCATGTATACACATCATACACAGCATAGTCGGCAGGCTGCATCAGAACGGCAGCTATGGCGATGAAGGCACGACAAGGAAGCGAACAGTCGCGCAGCCGAGTCGAGTGGCAGAGCCACACGCCAGCACCAGCCGGAAAAGCAGCGAGAGGGAAGTCCATAGGCCGTATGCTGCCGCCGCCGTTAACGCAAGCACCCACTGGCCGATATCAGTACGTGTGATTTATGCAAGCCATTTTTATGTAGCAAATATTTTCACAATATGGTATGCCTGGCTGTCTGGCTTAGGCGCTGCTGCCGCCCGATGACCGGAGGGCAGGCGGTCGGTGGGTCGAGAGTACCACCGCCATCGCCAACAGTACGTTGCTGTCGCCGGTGGTGGCGTGGCCATTCGCGTGTACTCATACTGCGCGACACGAACAACTTTGACTATAGAGAAGAAAGCGCCGGCGACGCAAATGAGCTACGAAAACGCGCCACAGCAAGAATTCGAGAAAGAAGTTCACTGACTGCCTGCCAGATATGCGGGCGGGAAGCATAACGATGACAGCAGCAAAAGTAGCAGACAGCACAGAGCAAACGAAAGAGAGAAAAACAGGAAAAAGCCATTGAAGACCAGAAAGCAATCACCGACCGCCAGCCACCCGGTGTCCATCCCTGATCAACCATAATCAGCCGACAGAGTCATGAGACCCACCGTTTAGAGAAAATAGTAGCATCTTCATTTACTTTGTCGTGGCCATATGGCTCCGAAGCGACAATGGTGTTACCAACGCTGACAAATTGTTTTTGAGGCAGTGGTCGTAATAGTAGTGGGTTGTGCCAATATATCAATGCAGCCAGTAACACAAACGATCGTTTCACAAAAAAAGTAGAAAATTACCACCCGTAATGCTTCGATGGTAACGTGTCTGTGTACGAGCACTAAGGACATACGTGTGCTGGATGTTAGGGGCGCAGAGAATAGGCACAGTTCTTGTGCCTGGCGGACTAGCCTTATCTAGTCCAACTAGCCGAGACTAGTCCGACGATGGTTCCAGATAAGAAATTCGGAGTAGTTCATCATTTTGTAATTTTAAATTTTGGTGGATGATGGTCATCATCGAGGTTGCGAAACCATGACCCTTGGGATAAGACCCGTGACTTAGGGTAGGATAGCTTTTCATCCTGATGTCACCAACATCAAGCAGCTGCGCGCCACAAGCTGGCCGCACTTAAGGCCCCGCATGATATACTGCACGCCAACCACACAACTCGTTCTTAGGCTTGGCGACGGTGTAAAACGATTGACGTCTTCTAATACCCTTTTTCGTAATGTAAACTCTAAATGTGTACGCTAGCCCAGATTTTCTCCTGTTTTCATCGAAGACTCAAGCAAAAAAGGTGTACGGTTGATGTGTCAACAGCCTCGGCGCTTGACGTATGAAGACGCAACTACCTTCTTCAGACCAGACTAATACAGACCAGACGAAACCATTCTTACACTTTACATCCTCTACATTTTACTAATTGGTTCGCAGTCACCAAGGCTGCTGTGATATTGGCTTCACTCCCGAAATTCATGTTATGTTCGACTTTTAAAATGTTACAGACAAAACGGCATGAAACGGTTCTATAATGCGAGTTAGTGAAATGATGCTTCTTTGAACTACCGTCACCCCTGCTAGCAGAACGACAAAAACGAACCTTTGATCCTGCATTTACTATATCATTCTGACGTATGTCATGGCCCAGGGACGATGGCTGGCTAAGGCCTGTGCGGTGCCTACTAGAGTCTACCTTCCACGTAGTTAACTAGCCGATACAGCTACGCGGTTGGTCAGCGTTTCGGTGAGCAAGACGGAGGGGTCGTGCAAGAATAACCAGTGGGGCGGTGCCGCGAAGAAGACAAGAACACGCCGAAGCAAGATCATGGGGCTAAGTGCTGGCATTTCTAAAACTAAAGTTCCACCAACCGTCAGACCTGTGCGGAACATCCCGTTAGCGCCACCTTTCTTTACGGATGTCTATGTTAGCCCGAGAAGGGGAAAATGGGCGCTGCTGACAAAAAGTTACGAGGAAAAGAGCGACGTATCTATGCTCATTTCCCAGCGATCAGTCTTTTGTTCCTTCATTTCACTACAAATAAAACAAAGTTTAGCCTAGGAGAAATGTGTTGGCTGAGATTTCCGTCGCCCGCTTCCATGGGTTTCTGGCTAGCCAGTAGGCTGAGTTAGCCCTGAAGTAGCGTTTTACTCATCGCAAAAAGGTTACCTAAGCGAAAAGTGAACCGATTCAACCTGTATGACCGACAGTTTAGGGGAGCTTCCGCAACTCATTCGAGTTAGTTGAGGGTTATTTCACAATCGCCCGGAAACACCAGCAGCGTCATTGGCAACGCCAGCCGCAATATCCAACTTACACACCAACATTCAACGTCATCCTCTGGTAATGTTTTATGGAGTTCCTACCAATGACTGCTGATATTCACTGTGCAGCCTTTCCTTCATCCTTTTTGACCTGCTGCCATTGCTGAAACTGGTGGCTGACCTGTGGTTGCCTGCCGTGCAGCTGGACACACGCCCCACGGCGGTCCATGCAGGACACACGCGGTGCATCGTATTAAACCCTCTCGACATCAAAGGACTGAGCGTGGATACTCCGGCTACTGTTACTATTTTGGGAGACTGCTGAAGTGATTGACCAAATGGATGTCCAGACAGGCCTGGGCAAAACCACGCCGCGAAACGCAGCAGGACAGAAAAGCACGAATTCCGTCGTCGTTCCCGTGTTCCCTATGAAGGACCTTTGGATTTCAGGTCCTCTATTTTCACTCGGACCTTCACCATGACGGCACGCCAGGTTCACAGCAACAAGCTCCTATTTGACTGGTTGCGTGCCTGTTTGACTGACCCGTGCTCTCACTCGCCGGTTACCTAGAAGTCAGAAGCCCGCAATCGCTGTCAGCTATCGAGCAGCAAAGAGGGACCTCAAGTTTGGACGAGGCTGGACCAGCTCGAGTGCATAGCTCAGCAGTGCAATCAACACTGGCTCAACGCGAGCCCACCACCGACCAACCTGCAGTGTTAGGAGTCTCTGCAGGCGTCTCCTGGACGCTTCTCTGCTTGGCTTTCTCTGTTTTTCCCCTTTCACGCTGCCCTTCGGGCACCCCTACCCTGTCCTACACTCTTTGTCTCTCTCTGGTAACACAACTGGTAAGCTGCTGGGCAGCTTCTTTGGATGCTTCGCTGGTCAACGTGCAGGGTACACCGAGGCAGCAAGTGTTCGTAGTATATTGCAGCCATACATCATTGTCGTCCTCTCAAACGGCGCACTTGTGACCCACTCCCGAATCTACTAACCCCCTGCGTCCCCTTAGTTTCATCTGTAAAAGTCCTCAGTTGCTGAATGCCGGTTGCAGGATAACCGAATGGCGGGTCTCGAACTGTGCGGCAATCACTTGCGGTGTTGACCTAGCGGCTTACAACGTTGGTCGTTGAAGAAGGTTGGTTCGGCGCCCACGACTTTATGGTGGCCTAGCCCCATCAGCTAGGCCCATATTATAACTAGAATAGCACCATATTATTGCCCGCGATACCTCACTTTAGTATAGTGTGACAAACAAACGGTGGTCGGTCTAGGGTCACCGGCGTTGGGGCCAAAAAGCCATCTTGAGACATCGCTGCTATCTCTCAGTCGAGTAAGTCGGACGCACTTTTTTGGAGGTCCTTCCTTCTACTCCTCGAGGATGAATAGAAATCACCAGTGACGCTGTTTCAACCAAACGCCGGTGTGAGTGATTGCTGCTGCTGTTATTGCCAGCACTGTTTAGCTTATATACCGACTTACATATACACCGTACTGCTCCGTTGCCAGCGTTTTTAAAAAGCAAAGAAGTACAACAAGTGTAACATTTATTTGACAATGGTCTCAAATAGCCATTGGCGCCTTCCTGACTTCATTGCCTCAGTAGGTTTAAGTCAGATCCTTGTAGCTCGGCCCGAGTGTAGTCGGGTCGAACCGGGTCGGGCTCACTGTGTCGCTAAAGGGAGACCAGTTGCTTCTTCTATCCTTTATCCATTAGTTTTTTCGGCCAACCCAGTCTTCCTATTGTCGTGCCGCTGGAACCGCTACGGCGCCGTTACTGTCGCTGCTTCAAACAAACCGTTGAAGCACTGGCGGTTTGACTGGGGTCGAGCTACCAAGACCGGCTCTCCATACACTGCTGGATCGGGCTATGCCCGCAACGTAACCATCTATCACTTGGGGTCACACTCGGAACGCGGCCGACGTCAGCTCGTCAGCCTATCGGGCTGTTCTGAGGATAGTGGCAGCAGCGATAGCGGCAGCGTCGCGACAACACCGACGTCTCAGGCTTCCTTTCACCAGCCTTTTCTTCCCCTCTGTATGTGATAGCCGTCATTTTTATGTTGACTAGCACGGCAGCACATCATCCGTTGAGGGGAACGAAAGATGGAGCGAAGGCCGGCAGCTTCACTCAGCTACCTCTGCTGCTGTTGTGGGTGTTCTGGCGGGCGACGTTCGGCCACAGTCGACGGTATCTGCGTCCGCTACTGTGGCTTGTGTCTGTCCTCAGTTCGTGCTGTTGGTAATACAGAGTTATGGCCATGGCGTTTATAAGAAGTCATCGTCCGGCTCGGGAAGGCACCTAACAGCGGCGGCCGCCACCGTTTCTGATGGCAGTACTAGCGGTCTTCGCGATTTCTCCTGTTCAATATATACTTTATACCTTTATGAGCCATTTGGCACATCGATTGCATTTTTTCCATTCTATCATCTCGATTTATCTACACTCGCTCCTTTACTCTACGCTATTCTGATTTAGGATTGTCGGCCGGCTTCTCAGTATATCCCTATCGCCTTTCGGCCATCCTTTCGAGTAAGCGGGAATTCATTTAGGAAGGCGAGCTCGGCCAGTAGGTTGCCCGCTGAGGGAAGAAGTCCCACAGTCCTCCATGAAGCCTGCTACTGGCTCTTTCCCCTTCCTTAGGAGAAAGCGCGAGGATTGCTGCCGCCGTACCGCCGTGGGCCCACCGCAAGCCCACCAGCCATCCCGTTCACAGCTGACAAGACATATGGATCCATCGCTGTCGCCTGCCATCCTCAGCCGCCGTCTTCAGCCAAACCAGGCAAGCAGTGGATAGCCCTGTGCAAAAGCTTTCAAGTAAACGGGCAGGCAGGAAGCAGCTCTCAATGCTTATACACATATTGTCGTTACCCCCACAGCTGTCCTCATGCAAGCAAGGAAGCGCACGACAAAATCGACGCATTACCTCCGTGGTCTGCTAACGCTGTTGCTTAGCTGCTGCTGCTGGAGATCGCATCGTAAAGATGGGGGTCAGCGTGCCTGGTAGTTTTGAGTGTTGCATACGGCACCGGCCAACGCAATAGCAGCAGCAGTATCACTGGTGTTGATGACGGTTCTATTGTGTCTTCGTGGTCAAGAAATCTCTAACTGTGTGGCGTGGTCCAGGATGTCTGTTATGACCGACACTAGCGGATGTAAGTGTACTGCTTTATTGGTTGGTTCGCTAAGCTAAGGGTTGAATAAGAGCAAGGAACATGTTGTGGACTAGAAACGAGATGAAAATTCGGCGTAGCAACGGCTGGTCTCGCGATAAGAGGGTGCTGCAGAGCTACAGAAGGAATCAAAGGTGGGGAGAAGAGCAGCTGCAGTACAGTACTACTGCTACCTAATACAACTAAGGAAAAAGCTGCTTAGTCGTGTTGATGATAGTTTTCACCCATGTTTTAGAGGGGATGGCAGCGCAGGGGCGTTAGGGAGGGCGCGGTTGGTTCCCCACACTTCCGGCGGTACTTCCGCTCACAGATGACCTGGACAGGATCGACCTCATATACTGGGCAAGGTTTTAAGGCAAGATGCGGCTATCAGATGCGACAACAACAGCAGAAAGCTTTCGTGGGAGGATTAGTGGGTAGTCGACAGAAGCGACGTTTGATCAGATCATCGTTAGCAGCAGCAGATTCATCCGACTAATTGTCATCATAGTTTAAACTGACAATTGATTAAGCTAGGTAATGCACACCTGAAACTTTGCTCAATCATAGACTCGTCGACGTTTGAATTAATTTCACTAACAGGAATAGGATGTTATAGCAGCCATTTACTAGTTTTACACACTGGTCCTAAACTTATGTTAGCGAGGCCGTGTGAAACTACTATAGGAAAAATTTATCGCAGCACCAGATCGTCCGACTGGACGGATAATGAAGTCTGTCATTGTTGGTTATTGTCACAGTAACTATAATGTCTTAGTCAAAGAAAAGACACGTTGTCTCGATTTTAGGACACGACCGCGTTCGGAGACTGAAAGAAAGCACAATAAGAACAACAGTTTATTGCGGAGTTCATATTCAGATACGACGTATGTAAAAATACAATTTTCAGATTTCATGCGCTAACACCTAATGGTAAGTAGCGCATCGCAGGATGATTTAACGTTGAAATAACCCAATTAAAAGATACGCCAACTGCGCCGCTTCGTGCCTTCCATGTAAAAAGAACTTCGTGTTATCAGTTGAGCTGGCTCGTCTTCTTCAACTAAGTATATGTATTTACACCACACAGATTGAAGCGAACCTCGAACGCTAAGGATATACTCGAAATCATCGACAACATCAGTAGATCGCTAAGTGAACGTTAAAGCGCTATAAGTAGCTGCAAGGCATTTAAGGGCAGGTGGACTGACCAGTAGATTTAGAAGTCATTGCTTCTTTTCGGCTTTTCTGATATGTCGGCTGAAATTTTGTCGCCTTCGTACATCATCACAGACAATAGCGGGAACAGCAGTCTCTCGCTCCAGGCTTCTCTGCCCTCTCTTTGTGTTTTCCCCTTCTGGCCACTCTCTTCCTTTCTAAATCTCTACATGTCCCGTTTCCTTTCCGTTCTGCTTTCATTCTAAGGAACGAGTTCGAAGTAAATCGAGGTGAATGAAGTGAATCGAAGCCTGAAATGCTGAGAGAGACAGAGGGTAGGACAAGGCTAACCACGCACAAGTAGCTCAGCAAACGGGCTGCCTGCGTCGCCGGCACAGAAGTTATACAGCTCTGCGTCTCTACGGTTTGTAACCAGGTTCTACATAGCGCCAAGCAAAGCAGTGAAAGCAAGAAGGCGGCCTTCGATCGTGGCCATTGCTGTTGTTACGCAGAGGCGCACGCAGGCACACTTTCGGAGCGCGACGCAGTCGTCCAAGGCCAGTGTTATCTGCCTGTAGGAAGCAGCCAACGTTTTATTCCGGCATGGCTAAGTCCAACCTTGTTCGGCTTACCCATAGGACCGCCATCAAGGACTCGTGCTAAGCAATGGATCGTTCTTTCGTTGGTTGCTTGTTTCGGCGCTGATGTGAAATATTGATGGGAAACTGTTTTCACAATATTGACAGCCTGCCGCTAGCAGCTATAGCAGCAACCGCTACGCTCTTATCGACACAATAGGACAGCTACGCAAAAGTAAACGCTATCCATCTAAGCTCCTGTGCAAGCACGCACAACCTCTATACGCAGTATTTTCCTACCTTTTTCTATACTTGTTCCCATTTCTACATTTTCGAGAACTAGCAGGATCACTGTGTCAGCGGCTTCATATTTAACGGGGTCCTCTGGCTCAAACAGAGTCAATTATGGCTCTATGGTGTGACGATTACTGCTGATGGAAGTGTAAACACAACTGCCTATTTCACATAAGACTGAGTTTAACCGTTTCACGGGCCTGTTTTTAGAGTTAGCATATAGCTTTATTGTAAAATGAATTGTTATAATGACAACGTTTTGTACAAAACATAGCTATACATGGTTTTATCAAACGAAAATTGCTAGATTCAACGAAATGAAGTTGGGCTTGATTTCAATATCTTCATTAGTGGTGTCACTAATGTGTCGTTGCTGACGACAGAACAATGTTCGGCTTATGCATGTAGGCAGAAATGCAAAAAAGCTTACGCTTTCTCCCGAGAAGCATCGATTTTAAGCGCATAGATACGCTGTACGTACATATATATGGCTGTTACAAGTGAATCTATTGAAAACTGGAGAAGACATTAGCAGGGAGGCCCTAAGCGAAAGTATAGTACGCCAATGTATAAACGTTTTAAAAACGAAGGACGGAATATTGAAGGTCAGCGAGGAGGTGACCAAATGTCAAAGGATGACCAGATTTCTCCAGGACAAGAACACACTGCTGCAATCGAGGAGGCCTTGTACGAAAGCAGAGCTTATAAGGGCTCTGTTTGCCAAGACTGATATTTCACATGTAACGTGTTACAGAATTATGACCCAAATACTGAAGATGCGGAACCTGAGTGAAATATGTGTCCCCCGTGAATTTACTCCAGGCGAGTTGGAAATGTGTGTGGTGTATTCCATGTGCCATTTGCGGAACCTTATGAAACAAAAAAACAACGCCTGGAGCATGCGGTCATCATAGACGAAGAATGGTTTAGCCGAAAGGATGGCGTCGTTCTAGAAAAAATTGAGTTAGGAAGCAGTGTCGAGTAGATTTGATGATGCTAGTGCGCTCAATGGACATAAGGCACCTGCTATTATGGGGCATCCGTCGAAGATGAAACCATGGATGCAGTTCGCTACCTCAAGTTCCTCAAGAGACTCATGGACTTTTAACACGGCAGTCAAAAGCACGCAGTCTGGTTACTAGATGACAACGTTGAATCTTATTGTTATGTCTCGATTACTGCTTAAATTGCGCAAAGGAATATCCAACGCCGACTTTAACCTGCTTACTCATTCTATATAATTTCACGTTTTGACAGGGCTTTTGATACAGAGTAACTGGTAAGTAAGAAATATCCCGCTATCGATTTACCTCAAGAAGCCATGGATAGAGAAATTATATATGGGAACGCGAATTGTATATAGCTGTCCAGGAGCTGCCAGAACACATGGGCAAATTTGTAAAGATAAAGGAGAGTACCTCTAACACACGTTAAAACATCATCATTCTAGCATCACTAGCTCAAAATTATTCAAATTCAAAGTTTGTCGAACTCACTTGTAATAGCCTAATATATATATATGACAAAACGCCCTGTACCTTTCTCAGCCTAGGGATGTTCGAACGCAATTAGAGCAGCACCGTGCTTGACATGCTACCTCACATCCGTAATAGCAGCCGAACGACGTATCCTGTGCCGTTTCGCCATCACGACTAGAAAGCACGTAAAATCCATTGCGCAGTGGTAGCTTTTCCACAGTTGCGTTTTCACCTGTATGTAAACGTATATCTTATCTGTCTTGGCTTTTACCTCAAAAGCTGCTATATCGAGCTCTTTCAGTACGTAGATCATCAAGTGGCAAAGCAAAGCTGAGACGCTGAGTGAGTGTACTGTGATATCCTGATAAACTTGTCATTTGGCTTAGGCCAGTTGGACAAAAGACCTTACCATGGGGGCGTTTCTAGGCACGAAAAGCCGAACCAATTGGGACAGAAGATAGAGCGGGTTTATGAGGTCTATGTGGGTATCAGGCGATTTGGTGTTTTCTTAGTAGCTGCAGTAGTCTGGTCCCGTTGTTAGGCCATATTCCACATGCGCTTCATGTGGAACAGTTTATACGTGAATGCCACCTGAATGGGCTACTAGCTCGACTGCGAAGCAATCGAGGGTGTAGCAGCATACTTCAAGAACGCCTTCGACCTCGCAGTCAAGATGGTGAAGTTGAGGCTACAAATAGCTAAAAGCTAGCCCCTCTAGCTGCCTGCCCTGTGGCAACATCATCTTCGCTGTTTATCTCTTTCTGACTATTTCTTATATAATTTGCTGAAGTTTTCTTGACGTATAAAAAGCGTCAGCTGGAGTTATGCTTCTGGTCGATAACTACTACTACTAATGTTTCTGGGTCTGCCGTGAAGTCCCATCAAGCCTGATGGTTTTCTATGTAATGAACTCGTTCGATCTTGCCTACCCTATTTACCTTCGCATTCGTCGAATTCGAAATGGAGGGAAGATTTCTGGTGACTGTGAATCAGGCCCTGGCTTAACCTGTAAGTTTCAAGTTTTACGTCAGGTAGCGCCGTTAGGCATTCCATCAGACGGCTTAACCTGAACAACTCATTCTAGCTTTTTCGTCCCTTAAACATACAAGGCACTGACAAAAGCCTTGAAAAAATTACCCCAGGTGGTGCTTGAGGGATAAAGGTTTGGATGGAAACATTTACTTGTTTCTTATCTTGTCGATTGTTTGACGCCGGAGAGAAAGACCACCATTTACAGCGAACAGCCGCCAGAAATCTGGTAATAACCACAATCGTTTCGACCACTACCACTTTGCAGCGCGGGTACTGCGCCGGCTTTGATAACTGCGGCTGATTTTGTTGCGGCCTTCGACGCTCAGTCGCCATCGCTGTTGTGAGCAGACAGCCAAAATCACTGTTAAGGTAATTGCAGTCATTTGATGTACTCTAAAAAGTAAGGTTGGTAATTTGTCGACTGGGAATAGGGTTCAGCCACCTGCGATCGGTCTTAGCCGTCGTTTGGTCAGAAAGCCCAGCGGTCGAAAAGGCTAGGGTTTAGAAAATCTGGGCGGAGAATGGCGAGAGCTTTGAGAATGAGGTTATTAGATTTCTGCTCTGTCCCAGTCCGTTCCAGCCTCAAATCTCTCTGTCGCTCTCTGTCTTCTCTTTCTGCCCAGCAGACAGCTAGCTCCTGACTCTGCTGAGTTGTTTCGCCTGCTGAACCCCGATATATCAGATGTCTCCTGGAATATGTTACGGCATTTCTTGACCTTTGTTTCGCCTAAACTCGAACCGATTACCTTATCACGATTGTTTTTTGTAGACACGCTTTGCCACATTGGCGCTGACGGTGCGGAACGTATTTGTTCGCAAGCCGCTATTATCACAGGATTCTTAACGCGCGACAGAAATAGATCAGTGTAAGCGATGTTAACTCTTAAAGCTGTCGAACAAGCAAAGAAACACACATGTTGCCGCTCGTTGTTCGCTGTCGTCGGTGTCCTTTCGACTCGAGAATTGCCTAGACCTTTCCCTTTCACCCGAGCAATTTGACTATTGAAGCAGGTATACGAAAAAATTATTCGAAAATAGGAAGCTAGACGTAAATCAACTGAGCGGGAGGGGTTGCTTCAGCTGGTACCGCCAATGTCATAATGAATAAAGGTAATAGGTACTGTGGAGCCTTGTATCTCACAAGCACGCGCTTCTGTACAGCTTGGCTTTCAATTGGAATACAACTTTCAAGTAGGCAACACTCTCTGTTTTGTCTCTCTATTGAGTGCTCAATTCCGCATCCAAGTCTCAGAGATCCATCCTCGTCACTGAGAAACGTCAGTTTGGCAGGCGACCTGTCATCACGAAACTATCTTTGGTTGGAGTATACACGTTCACCTCATTACATACTTTTCGATTCGTTAAGCCCATGCAGCATCTAGCTTCCACTGTTAATAATGAAAAAAAATCGAGCTGAAATAACATCAAATCCCTTACTGGATACCACCATTCCTTTTACGGTCCACCATCAGAGATACCTTGGCACTGTTTGAGACACGTGGTAAAATGCAACTGGCCTTTGTATCGTGGTTTCTCCTTAAATAGTGAGTAGTTCTTCGATGATATGTGGTATTGGAACAGTAGCGTAAAGTGACTCATTGCTTCTCGCTAGCATTATAAAGTATCCGATAAACCAATTTACACTGTCTTCAAAAGCTGCCAGGTTTCGAATCGTTAAGAGTTTCTTTGTTGAGTGACGAAAAATACTTTGGATGCTACGGTCAGAGCTGCAAACTGGGCGCCATACAATAGCGATTGGGACTACCGATCCATTCCTGCTGATACGTATTAAAAAAGCATTGACCATTTTTCTGGCTAGATAGCTTCGAAAGTCATATATCTAAGCGGATCAATTCGAAAGCTGGGATTTTGCAAGAGTAGATGCGATAAAATTGTTAAAATGCCTTTATTTTATTTATTTCTTTAGCTAGATTTTAGATAGAGCACTTTGAAGATGAGTAAAAATTTGCTACTTGATTATGATAAAGGTACAAGTACTGCCCAAACCTATGAAACATGTATGGGTTGTCTATAGTCAAGATACATTAACGTAAGAAATAACCGAAAACTAGCTTCGCCCTGGAAATTTCGATCTAAAAACGCTTCCTCGTAGCGGTCAATCAGTAAGAGAAAAAGTTAATGAAATTATTGCTGAAGTTGAACAAGACCAACGCGTGAGCAGCCACGATATCGCCAAGGAACTAAACGTCCATCACCAGACAGTTTTAAAAACGCAAACAAATGGAAACATTTCCCACCACGAAGATCACGGATAGTGAAGCGTGACTGAAACGGGATACTGGTGTACAAATAAAAAACAAATAGACTATATAATGTATCGGAACGGAATCGTGGACTATCAGCTGCTGTCGCTTGGCAAAGCTATTAGGTCGAACTCACAACAAGATCGCAAGAAGCCACTGAACAGGATCGACCGAAACTAGTAAACAGAGAAGGCATTACCACAACGTCGGACCACATGCGTCGTGAGCTACACGGTAAAGATTAAGCGAACCGTAAATTTTATCTGCCGTCTAGCTCAGACCTTGCACCATCGGACTATCAAACTTGTTTAATGGTGTTAATTTAGTTTCAATAGAGGGATGCAAAAATCACTGGTTGTTATTGTTTGCCCTAAAACTACAGAAGTTCGGATTATTGTAATACAGAAAAACAGCTGAGGATCATTGATCAAGGTGCATATATTTAATTAAGTAATATATTTTTTTAAGTAAGTAAAGTGTACAAAATATTTGCTTCAATTGAAGCGCGTTATTTCGACAAGCCCATATTGGCGACCGACCCATTCTGTCACCAACGCTGTCACGGTCTGTCTCTACGATTTTCTCAGGAAGCGCCGTGTACAAATACCTCATAGCAGTGTTCTCTTACCGAGGCAAAACATTGAAGCCATGCTTACATAATTCGACAATGACATGTGGTGGCAAAGGCGCCTGCGTCACACTCAAATCTTCATTCCTACATCCCTGACCTAATCCCGATCATCATAGAATTATTAGAGGTAGATATTGCTTAAAGAATCGTAAACTACGCTTATTCTGGTTGGTCTAGGAGTAATCAGTGACTCATTTGTCTCTTCGATCAATTGAAACCGATAGTATTTGACCGCTGTTCACCTAGA
Source organism: Varroa jacobsoni (assembly GCF_002532875.2). NCBI lineage: Eukaryota > Metazoa > Arthropoda > Arachnida > Mesostigmata > Varroidae > Varroa > Varroa jacobsoni. The sequence continues at coordinate 29,481 of NW_019213478.1, forward strand.
CGCAGCGAAAGGTATATAAACATAGAGCGAGCATGGAGATGAAGTTGCGTATACCTAACACGTCAAATATATGTATTTTCCCCAGAATTGAAAAAAAAAAGTTATAGGTGCACAACAGTGCGAATACGTATGAACAAATATTAACACACCACTGTCACTGAACGCCAAAGGGATAGAAGAAAATAAATAGAAGCTCATTGCCCTAGCTAGTTGCGTTCGTTCGCTGTACCATTTCTTCACACGGGCTTTTTATGCGACAGTTCTACAATGAGTGCACAAGCACAATTGGAGATTGGGGCTACCGAAAAAAATTAGTTCTGTACCATCTACGATCCTTCTCCAAACACAATCATCTCGCAATGCACAACTGTAGTATTACCATAGGTCACAGAGGGACTGCACAGTGTTAGGCAATGGCCCTAGGAATGACCAAGTAGCCGCTCTCCTCTCTCAAGTTTTTCTTCCTTCGTACCCGGCAGTGGCTCTACGCCCTCTATAGGGATGAGTCGCTTTGAGCAAGCTTTCCTCCTATTACTATGCAAAGCGCCTTGCTTCCTCTCAGCTGGCCTTCTTTCTGGAAGCGGCGTCAATAAAGATGGCGGTCGTAGCAATAGAAAAATAGACGACGACGATGAGGAATTCAGGCACTATTCGTCGAGTATTTTAATGTCAACAGGCGCTTACCCACTGCGTACACTGGACCAATACAGCGTTACCAGCACTTGAAAAGCGCTGGAAGTGACTACGGCGGACAGAGTTAGGTACTCCTACACTTATTGCGTCTGGGTGGATGCGATGCATCTTTCGCAACTGTCTGCCGGGCCAGCCTGGCCCCCTTTTACATAGCAGTCTGGACCAAGCTTAGCTGTAGACTGAATTGGTAGAGGGTACCGCAGTGCACCACAATCAGGCAAGAGATCTGGGGGTAGACCGGCAATGGCAAGAGGCGTTCTCCTACTCTTTCCGCACAGATAGACAAAAGGATCAGAGGTGCCCATGGCAGGACCATGGCTGTTCTACCAAACTCACTAGCTGGGCTTAACAGACCGTAGTTAGCAGGCTTCTCCAAGTCTAATCGGGCTGGTATAGTTCAAACTGGGACTTTCTGTTTTACCTAGAAGAGACCATGAGCAGGAACAGCAGATGGAGAACGAAAATGGCGGAAGTGACGAAAGTTCGATTGTAAACGAAATTTCTTGCATCACTGCACATTTTTCATTCAGTAGGTTCTTATAGTATTTAGCATGCGGCCGCCGATTGGCTGTCTGGCTTAGCTAGACGTCTCCGCTAGCAAAAAGCGAGCGGGTGCAGAAAGCGACCTCATGTAAATGTGAGTATCTGCGTAACCAAGTTCTTGTGTCGATTTTGTAGAACCGTGACGATGACCGTCTTAGCTTCATGCATTTATGATGTAAATATGGCCAGAAAATTTCCACAACAAAAAACTTCATTGCTAAAAAGATTGCTTCAATCTAATCAGGTACAGCTGCTGAAAATTCTGCTCACCCATACCACCAATCTCTTCCACATATATTTTGATGATTATACCCGAAAAATTTTAACAGCTGTTAATTCTTTATTTTAATAATATTTGCATTTGGTTAATTGAGCAGTTTCATACTCTAAATCATAGGACGGTTAGAAGGATCTCCTTTCACGCAACTGTAGCTTCCTTATTGTAGCATAAGTCGTACTACAATACAAAGAAAAAACAGACATCGGGATCTACCTTAAGCGGGTCATAATTTTTTTGCGGATAGTGATTAAATTAGTCCTTGTATTGTAATGAAAATATCAATATTGATTGAGGTCATAAGTTTGATGTTTAAAACAAGCTTCTGTTGTCACCGCAATTGCTTTTATGATTGAAACCATTCCTTCGCTACACGCGCCGGATTTTGTCGAAGTTCCCATACGTGAAACAATAACCACATGTAAAATTTCGAGTTAACAATGCGTCAGTGCTATCACTGTCCCTAGTGAGCTTGTTCCTTATAGATATAAAGCGCGAATTTACGCCTGAACGTGGTACAATCCACACGACCCCAGTACGCGGCTGAATGGTGGCAGAAGGAGGGCACCTGCAACAACGACTCCAAGCTTACTGAAAGACGAGAAGGACGTAGGTTTGAAGCATACAATCGCAATGAAAATGATTGCATGACCCTGAATATAGTCGTGCCACACTTCAAGTTTCACACTTCACAAAGAGCAGCGGCACGAAAAGACTGCAAAATCGGCAATAATTTTAGCGCTTCTAAGGGAGATAGAGCCACTATTGGATTGGTCTGAGCTCGAGCCACTTATTCCCCGACAGAGGCAGGAGAGAAAAGGCAAAACAACTTCATGGTGATTTATTTGCTACAGCCGTTGTTGTTTCTGTTACGATTACCACACGACAATCACCATATCCGAGCTCCTAAGTCTCCGACCGCTTGTCTTCGTACGCACTTCGCCTCACACTCGTTCGCCATTTGCCATATATGTGAAGTGCATGAAAATTGAAACATGTCTTTTAATCTCAACTATACCACACACACACACACACACACACACACACACACACACACACACACACACACACACACACACACACACACACACACACACACACACACACACACACACACACACACA